>NW_015542410.1:16405-29943 GCF_001515605.1 Sinocyclocheilus anshuiensis | reverse complement strand
GAACAGTTAGCATGTTTTGCTCAAACTTTCGCCATGGCATTAGAGCTGGTACACCGTTGTCGCTTGCGAAATCAAAATGACGGCGCCGTGGGTGGAAACTTACAGATTAAGGGGCGGTAATATTATAATGAGATCCCTTTGCAACGTCACTAGGGGAGCGAAATCAGACGCTCTTGTTTCTTCAGATGCTTGCAGAAAAAGGCTTACCAAAACAAAGTTACTGGGTTAATCTTTTTCACATTTCCTTGGTTGGTAGATGCACCGGGGACCTGATTATAGCACTTAAAACCTGGAAAAGTCAGATTTTCATGATATATCACCTTTAAGCTCCATTAGATGAGGCATGTTCGGAACATTCTCTTGCCCTTTACTGTTGCTGTCAGGAACATTTTTTTAGCGGAAGGACAGCATTTAACGAACTCGCTTCAAAAAGTAACATTTCAATACATACATTTTTGGTTTTAATATTTTAGCAATAAGGTACTCGAGGCCGTGCTTCAAAGTACTTAGTAATGATGTGTATATTTTTAATGTCCTGATTGAGCGACATCTATTTTAGATGCTCAAAGATCACGCAAATATGGCGTTTTACTCGCATTACCGTTTCCATGTAAACTGTTATGTATATATTTTAAATTAATAATGAATTTTACCACTGATTAAATCATTACCTGATTCAAAATGAATGCTGTTAACAAAATCATTGAATAAAAAACACTATAACAAGTTGCAACTGCGTCCAAACAGGCTTTGATGCTTAAATTCAGTGTCTGGCTGTCATGATAAGCAAGGGCCATGGATGCTGTGTGTATGTGTATGACCCAGGGGGGAAAGAAATCGCTCTTTTATCGACCGTTTGACCATTTTCCTCAGCTCCTCATGCACTTGGGAAAGAAAGAATCTGGGGCAGAGCATGGTAACTCTACCGGAAGACATTTGCTTTGGGAGGAACAAGAGGTTTGCAAAGATTCACCTGGCAAAACTATCCTCATGACACCTCCTTGCTCTCCCTCAACGCACATCACCGAGGCCTCATACTTGGAAGTAGTAGGACCAGAATGGGAAGCAGAAAAGAATGTGAGCCACGAACGCAGCGTGCCTATGGATATGTCCTCACACGAAGGACATGAACCATCTACAAGGGAATTTGCTTTCAAAGACTGCCGATGAAGCACCCTTATCTGTGTATGAAGGAGGGAGAGACTGCTGCTTGAGCCGTAGATTCAACGACAAGGAGTACGAAAGGTGAATGAAGTGCCACTTCTCAGAGAGACATAGCATCGTCTATGAAGAAGAGTGAGCAAATGCAATGATGGCCTATTTATACCCGTATATCAGGGGCATGCTATGCACCAATAAAACCTGTCTTTATGTCAGATTTATTGAAACACATATGTTCAATCAATGACAGCTTTAACTTGTCTTTGCTGGCAGATGACCATGGTATAAGTGGGATACCACATATCGGGCAGTTCTTTACCTCCACGTCACGAATTACTGTAAAATCATTTAATGCACAGCACACCCAACCATGGATTGTCCCTTACTTACTGACCAATAAAGATTATTGGCTAACACACTGGTGCATCCCTACGTATTATGTGTGTGTGTATTTATACTTACACAGGATCCCCAGAACACAGAGACCCACAAGAGCAAAAACAAGAGAGATGCTGAGGATAATCAGAAGAACTTTTGTCCACTTAGGAGAAGTGACTTCTTGCTTTTGAATGGAATTTCCTGTGGTTAGAAATAAAGAGGGATAGAGGATTTAGTTTATAGCTATGATGATTTACAAAGTTAATAATTTAGTGTCCTTGATGTCGTTTAAAAGATTACATATTTGACATACTAATTTTTTCTTTTGTTATTGAACATTTGTTAGAATGCGTGAAAAAATATATAGCCTACACACACACACACACAATAAATGTTATTTTAAATGTGATATTAGCATCTTTAAATTATAGTGTTGGATGAATGAATGAAACATTTTACACAGGTCTTTCTGCTGTGGTAACCAATACCATTCTAACATGATCTTGATATCTGTTCTCTTCTCAGAAGTTGTTCAGTATTTTACCTCTGATCCACATTAATGAGCAGAATATAATAATATTAATAATAATATTACCTCTGTACTGAGTGCATCTGCGATCTGAAGTTGTTGTTGAAGGCATGTCATCATTATAATAGACTGGATCCATTTTGTAAACCTGAAAAGACGTGTCTGAGACGGTAGGTTGAGTGACTGCCAGAAACACGGAAGCCGCAGAAACATTAATACAGAAATGACTGTAATTTGTATAGACAGGAAGTACAAGAAGCAGTGAAAGTACAATGATTTTAATAATTTTTTAAAGATAATTTGTTGCATTTGTTGTTGTTGTTGTTGTTGAACTATCAGCTCAGTCATATTGAAGAGATTGCAGTATATTCAAAAAAGTGTTTAATGTTCAGTTATGTTGTAAATTTAAAAGAATTTCTGAAGGTTGTGTTAAAGTTTTTATGGGAATCATTGACAGCAATGGTCCTAAAACTAATTGATCTATTTGAGTTCAAATTTACTTCTAGCATACCACAGGTTTGCTAATGTAAATACAATGTACAAGAAAGAAGTTAATGACATTAGCACAAATATAATGCCATTCAATAAAGCAACAAACACTATAGTCATATAGTCATCCGACAGCCTAGGCGCAAGTTCCACTCTTCCACACAATGGTAACCACAAAAACACGAACAAACTCTTTATACTCTCAATATCAATACAATGGTAAACACAAAAACATGAACAAGCTCTTTTAAATTTCCAAAATAACATCAAACACAAACAGGTGTCTGTGTTCACTAAAAATGTATTAAAGATCACTTAATTTCCACATATACTTTCACTGTTTAGTTTCAGTAAAAATGAGACATGAAGTCCCAACACAAATATGTGAAGTAAACTTTGATATTTCAGTGGATTTAACAAAATGAAATTAAGCTGTGACAAATTGTTCAGCAATTGGGTAGCTTTAGCTCATTAAGTAAACTGAATATACATACAATAAAGGAAAGAAATGGAGGAAGTAGAAAACAAGTCCCTCTTGATGCTTGGTTTTCATAAATTATCTTTTTATTCTGTGAGGCAGAAATACAGCTTTTTTTTATGAAACATTTAGCTAAAAAGAACAAGCAAAACTTGATTCTTCTTATAAGAAAAACTTTAGTCCACTTAAGAGGAGGAAACAGATTAGCTGTTATTAGAGATCAAATAAACATAAATAAACACTGTTTATATTGATATGTATGTAAAGGATAATCCACGGCTAGCTGTGCATTAAATTATTTTAATGCATGACTTGGAGAAAATCATTTAATGCACAGCTAGCCATGGATTATCCCACTTAAACCAGTCATTTGCCAACATTGAAAAGTTAAAGCTGTTAATGATATTTGCAGCGAATATTTGACTGGAAGGGTAAATCAGACACGAGATGAAGTAGTGCAGTATCACATTTATTTGCAGAGGCGTAGCAATAGGGAAGGCAAGGCAGGCAGTTGTCTGGGACCCCGAATTCTGAGGAGGCCCCCCGAGAGCTGATTGCTTAAACAATCAGAAATATTAATATTAACAGAGTGTCTTCTTAAAGTGCAAGTAGCCCACCTTGTTGGCAGAGGCTATTTACATGAACTCCGCCCACCAATGTCTGGTTGGGATAGACAAAATTACAAAAGACACATACTATATAATAGAAACATTGGCACAAGACGTAAGGTGCGCACCGGTAACTTTTAACACGATCAACCCAAGTTTGAATCCGCCTAATTCTTCTTCCTTTTCCCATCACATATCAGATCGAAAAGACATTTATTTTCAATAAAAATGAAGGAAATACTTGAAAAGTGGAAATAAAATGCCTCACAGGTATTTAATAACAAAGGGTTTATAGGTAGGGTTAGGGGTAGGTGTAGGGAGGGCAACCATTTATTAATATTAATAAATATGATAATTTACACTCAATATGTTATTATTGCATACTGTTTTATAAAGTATACCGAGGTGCAGATATCTGCCACTATTTGCTCTAAGTACAAATAATATCTAACTAGGCCTACTATTTACATTTAGGCTAGCTATTGCGAAGAAAATACTGCTATTTTTACATCATGTATGTTCATCAAACTTTATTTGCACTTAGTGTAAAAAGCATATCATTATGAAAATATGCTATTTTACTTACTGTAAATAGCCGCTGCCATAATAAAATAAAGATTAATTTAAGATGCTAAGTCTAACCATATATTTCTACCATATATATGGTTATAATTGAAGATTGTTTGAAGATAAAATGAAGATTGTACTGTATCTTGAAGATTGTATTGTATTGTATCTTCTATTATAAAGATGATATAATTATAAAGATGATATAATTTTTTCTATTAAAAAGAGTTTGTTTAAAAAAAAATTTTAAATAAAGAATAAGCACTTTAATGTTAATTTGTTGAAAAATAAGCACTTTAATCTTGTAAAAAATAATTTATGTTCTGTTAGATGTGTTATGACTACTGTTTGTATGTTGTACGTGGACTGCGCACAGAATGCTCGGATCTTTCCTCTCACGCTCTGGATTTCCTCATGGCTCTTTAAACAGCTGTGAGTTCTCTGGCATCAGAGACCAGTTTTCAACTGTGTTTTTATGAATAACATGGCTGACCACTGACTACGATGAATTTATGTTGCAAATAACCAACGCTGTGATTGATGTTTCTGGGGAGAGAGAGGACATGAAAAGAAAGAGTGAAAAGTCTTTTGAAACCACTGCTCTGTTATTGATGTACCTCTAGGTACTTCCTATGTCCCCATAATTCAAATGGCTTAAAAAAAAACATACTAAATTGTGTGTGTGTGTGTGCGCTATTAAGTTTTTGGTGAGGGGTAGGTTTACGGTTTGGTGTCGGGGATAGAAAATACAGTTTGTACAGTATAAAAACCATTATGCCTATGGAAAGTGCCCGTAAACCACGCATACCAAAATGTGTGTGTGTGTGTGTGTGTGTGTGTGTGCATCAATAAAAGCAACACATTAATATAGAGTGGTAATTAAACTTAAACAGTTTTAATGCATACCTGCCAGCCAATCAGAATCGAGTATTCAGACAGACCATGCTATATGAAACAATATAACATTGATATTTCAGTCAATATTTAACAGGTGGTAATTGAAAATAACAGGCAGGTGTATTGGAGCAGAGCTAGATCTGAAGTTTGCTGGGTAGTATAGCCCTTCAGGAACATAGTGGCAGAAAGCAAAATTTAGTAGAAACCACAAATAGAAACAATCAGGAAGTTACAAAGCCTCAAACTCAGAAAGACTTTACACTTTAGACTTTAAGTTTTGTCATTCTTCAAAATAAATTGATGGTTGATACTGAAACCTTATTTGGACAAATGTTGATGGGTGAATATATGATATAACTGACATGCCTTTTTTTCCGTTATTGTCACCTTATATGAAAATCTTCAGTAAAGGATTTTTCTTCTTAATGGATCTTGAATTGTGAACTTGCTTGGTGTGCAGATTACCTATTGTTTTCATTCTTTTCATGAAATAATCTTAATGAATTTGTTGAACTGAATCGACTGTATCAGCCCAAGCAGTTCTTAAATCAAGAGATCACTGACACACTGAACTGAAAACCATTTAATTCAGGTTAACAAGTAAAATTAACTCATTATATTAGTTCCAGAATGAAAATGGCACAGTAAAAGGTTGTGTTCTTTGTTACTTAAGTTTATGACCTTCATTTCATGCAGAAATCTGGTTAATTTAGGATGTGCAATGTTTGACAGCTGCTGCAATAGTGACATTTAGTGGAGAACGGTGAAAAAAACAATGACGAAGAAAAGCATTGCAGCTTAAACTACTGTCATAACATGAAAATTTAATTGATGCAATTATGGCACGTACACAAAATAGTTATGATCTTTTTCCTTATGTTTTACTTTAAGCTAATATTTATTCTGCTCAGAATATATCTGTAACTGCATGGCTGTCATCTACTGATAGGGATTGACTGACCATAGTAGTTTGATGAGGTAACTAAACTCACTTCATTAATGATGCATCTCATATTTATAAGTAAAAAGGAATACAAGATGAGTTATTAATTAAAAAAAAAGCTTTTGTGTGAGCAACTATAATTTGAATGCTCTAGCCCATGATTCCACACTCAGTCACGGAGTCATCAAACTACGCCTTTGACTCCTTGTTTATTTTGAATACGCGCCCTCCAGCGGCGAAAATTACATATTGTGCCTTTAAAGCAAAGAAAAACAAGCAAAGAAAATGTTCCTGAGTCAGCTGTTGTCATCAGTTAAGGGGAATGGATTTTTTTTTCACAGATAAACAATTTGCTTCTTGCAAGAATTATCAAACCAAGCATTTAAATTGCCATCACTATCTTCCAGACTAACACAGTTCTCTCCAGACATATGCTCATATCTCCAGTTATCAGGTTGACTTTTCTTAGATTTCCTCTTATAGTCCGGAATAGTAGAAACGAGTCTGAGCTACTGCACGTGCAATAATATTTGTGTAAAACAATTATTATAAAGTTGTACTGTTCCTGTTTGTACTAGTAAATTCTCTGGAAAATGCAAATCTAGTCTAATTGGCCATAGGTTCAATAGCCTATGTTTCAAAATTTTGTCCTTTAGAAATTGAGATACTTGTCATCACAGCGATTAAGAGTAGAGCTATGACAGATAGTTTTTACTGTACTCCAGTTTCTTTGAGAGTTTGATTATTCACCCAAACCCAGTTTTCCTCAGTTTCCAGAGCATTGGGACCAATCCAGTGTGTCTATTTAATCTTAGAGACCATAAAATCCTAGAGAAAAAGCAAAGAAGCCATAATGTTGTGCACTCAGAAATAAAGATGTTGATGCAACTAACAGTTTAGTCAAAGACTAATTTTGTTGATCATTAACATGTATTTTTTCAATATTTCTCAGACTGACCTATTGTACTTTGCTGGTTATGGTGAGCAGGTCAGCTTGTTTTGAAACACAGATATCTCAGCTTTTTGACCAGCATGAATCTGAAACGGACAAAACACACCATCATAAAAGGACAGCCACAGAGAAAATGAAAAAAAGGAAGCAACAATTTACAGAACGTTTGAACAGTTGTGCTGATTAGTGTTTGAATCTTCTACAACATTTGTATATTACATATTTGCATTGTTAATAGTTGCTATGGAAAATGATGAAATGCTTTGGGATGCTTGCATTCGTTTGACAGAAGATAAGCACTGACACTGAGTGTTTGTTGAAAATAAGGTCATCACATAAAAAAAAGTGAAATGTGGCAAGATGTAATAAAGTGATTAATATTTAAGATTCAGCGAAACAACAAATACATTTTGTGTGGTCTTGCATGGATGACAAGCCAAATGATTGATTAAGAATTAGCCTAGTTCAGAAATTAGAACAAACTTAGAAAAAAATAGAAGAGCCTGAAATCAACGTTGATAGGTAGCTGGCAAACAGTCTTTTGAGTATAATTGAATATAATGTTCTCATTCCTTTACAACCAACTATAACGTGTGACCAGCTATAAAAGCTTTTGAGCGAATGTAGATTTAGCATTTTCTGCCATACAATGGCCCCTATTTTAACGATCTAAGCGCATGGTCTAAAGCGCACGGTGCAGGTGCACTTAGGGCGTGTCCGAATCCACTTTAGTTAGTTTAACTACGGGAAAAACGGTCGGTGTGCCAGGCGCATGGTCTAAAAGGGTTGTCACTATTCTCTTAATGAGTAATGGGTGTGTTTTGGGCATACCGTGCTATAAACCAATCAGAGTCTCATGTCCCATTCCTTTTAAAAGCCAGTTGCGCTCGTGCCATGACGGATTTGCTATTTACACGGCAGAATTTGCAAGAGCAAAGATTTGAACGCCTCTCCAGAGAGGAAATGGATCTGCTCGTACGCGAGCAAATAGGTTAATTCTGATACATGCAATGACTATCCATTATGACATAGGCTATAGACATTTTTATATACATGTAGCCTACACAATAATAATCTTTTACATTATAATCCTTTACTTTTTAATATTTGACATGTTTGTGTGCTGCTGCGCGTCCCTGTGTGTAATAAGCATAGTGTAAGTGCGTTGTGGACCCGCCTATAGGCGCATATTACTAACGCGCTCTTTAAATAACAAAAAAATACTGTGCCAACCCAGCAGGCACCTGACGTCTATATAACGTCCTGTTGACGTTGGACATGTCAAACAGACGTTGCATTTTGGTTGAAAATGAAAATCGGGTTGACGTCAATATTTGACGTCAATTTCATGTTGACTTAACATTGGATTTTGGTTACACAACCTAAAAACAACAAAATATCGACGTCAGCTGACGTCGATATTGGAAATGAATTTAACATTGACATTAGACGTTGAATTTACATTGAATTTTGGTCACCCGACGTCGCAACCGAAATTTAACCAAATATCAATGTCTTATGCCGTTGTGTGCCTGCTGGGAAGCGCCATTGACTTTCCTTCAGTATGTGATTCTTATTAAGTAGGGGTCATTTTTTAGGATTCACTTTGAATTGTGAAAGTGATTTCACACCTAAATCTTCACCTTAATTCCTAATTCTTTTGCAGTTAACAAGCATCTTTTCTTCTCCACATGTTTTTGACTGTAGGCACATGAAGGATGTATGACAGAGTCAAACATACAGTATATCATTATACGTGCAACAATAATACAATATAAAGCCTTATCAAAAGAGCTTGTGCACAAACTAGACACCATGATCCACTGCATGAAACATTAATACAGTATTTATCACACAACACAAGCAATAAATAAACGATTGAATGGATAGATGATAGATAGATGTCAGAATGTCAAAATAACATCAGGTTGACGTTGGACATGACGTCAGACAGACGTTGCATTTTGGTTGAAAATGAAAATCGGGTTGACGTCAATATTTGACGTCGACAAAAACAACTAAATATCAACGTCGGTTGACATCGGTAATGGACATTAATCAGTTTAACATTGACATTAGACGTTGAATTTACATTGAATTTTGGTCACCCGACGTCGCAACCGAAATTTAACCAAATATCAATGTCTTATGCCGTTGTGTGCCTGCTGGGAAGCGCCATTGACTTTCGACCAGGTTTTAGTTGGTCAATGGCGCAGTCTATTTCAGTTGCCTCAAAATAGCAACGTGCCAAAAATGCGCCTGAACACATCTGGTTTTCAGACCAGCACGCCCATGAGCGCACAAATGGGCGCCAAATGCATTTGTTTTAAACAACGTGGCGCTGGACGTGAAAATGATAACTGCGTCGGGCTGAAACTGGCAAAAATATAGGCTTAGATCTGAGGACAGTTGCTCGACCTCTCCAGAATCTATACAGGTGAGAACTGTTGAAAGAAGAGAATTATTTTAAGGCAGTGCTTTTTTTAGCTGGGACTACTTGCCAATGTTTTAAGGAATTAAACATTAATACTGTATATATACTGTATATATATATTAATTTTATGTTCAAATTGTTAAATAAAATTTGTTGTATAGGTAAAGGCAGTGTGTTCCAATAGTTTTTAAAGTAAAAACTGTTAAGAATTAGGGTAAAAGTTATTGTTTCAGTGTAGTGTAACTGAAATATTGTGCATAAAATATCTTTAGTTAATAAAAATAAAGTATAGATGTACACAGTGGTCTCAAAGTCCCAAGTCCTGCAGTTATTTTTAAATTAGGGTTAGAGTTAGTGTTTTTGAGTCTGATATCACAAAAAATAGGTCTCTGTAAGCTGTCTTGCTTCCTGTAAGCTATCATGGCATGTTCCCAAAATTGCCATTAGGGTGCTCTAAAACACGCCAATTAGTATTCTATATAGAATTTATTATGTGAACATGAATGTACTTTCACTTATAATCTATATATTATTGTTCATGAAGGCTGGAAGTGAAAAACGCCTTATATTCAGGTGTGCATTAAGCAGGTTATCTTCTACAGATAAAATTTCGAGATGGACTAAAAATGAACTCCCAAAACTTTTTTTAACTGGGACTACTTGCCAATGTTTTAAGGAATTAAACATTAATATATATTTTCATTTTATGTTCAAATTGTTAAATAAAATTTGTTGTATAGGTAAAGGCAGTGTGTTCCAATAGTTTTTAAAGTAAAAACTGTTAAGAATTAGGGTAAAAGTTATTGTTTCAGTGTAGTGTAACTGAAATATTGTGCATAAAATATCTTTATTTTATAAAAATAAAGTATAGGTGTCCACAGTGGTCTCAAAGTCCCAAGTCCTGCAGTTATTTTTGAATTAGGGTTAGAGTTAGTGTTTTTGAGTCTGATATCACAAAAAATAGGTCCCTGTAAGCTGTCTTGCTTCCTGTAAGCTATCATGGCATGTTCCCAAAATTGCCATTAGGGTGCTCTAAAACACGCCAATTAGTATTCTATATAGAATGTATTATGTGAACATGAATGTACTTTGTACATTATGTAAATAATTTGTTTGGCCGTTGAGGGTCACATCACCTGACAGCTGTCCCCCCACTTTTAAAATAGCTGCTACGTCCCTGACCAAAAGAATACATTTTAAGATTGTTGTAGGAATTTAAACATAATCGGTGCATTTTATCAGAATTATTTTTATTGATTTTACCACCATTTTTCACATAAATTGTCTTCACTACATAATAGTCTTTACATAACACACAATTGCGCACACACAAGATGTTTCTGATCTACACCAACATGTGAAACTGCAAGCTTTATTTACGAAAAAAAACAAAAAACAATTACACGTAAGAAGCATTTGCTACAACAGTACAACGTTTCTAGATCAGCCATAATGCTTAGATATGAGGAGGATATAACTTGAAGATAGAAGAGTTCATGAAAATCTCTTTGGCAGAAACCTCTAATATGTACATTGATAATATGTGATGCTATATTTCTATTTCAGATGTCAAAATGACAAAAGACAGTCTTTGTAAAACAACTTAACTTGTCTATTCCATGTATTCAAAAATATCTGCAATTCATTCAGGCTCTTGAGTATAATTTTTTCACCTTGATCATTATCTCTGTTTGTTGCCCAATAAGCCTGGGAGACCCATGAACTTCCTGTACTGTTGTAGCAGCAAAACGCCATCCACATGTCAGAAGGAATGTTCACTCTTTCATTCAGAATATTGTTGCCAGGTATAGCTCCTACCAGCACGTAGGCTGAGATTCTGTTGTTGTTTTTTTGGTCACGACAGTAATTGTCCATGATTTCTCTAGTTAGCTGTTCCATGCGTTTCCAGCTGCCGTTCCTTATGTTGTTCCTCTGTGGCACGCTATTGGTGAGTGTGAATGTGGATTCAGCAGTTTCTCTATCAGCTGCATGACATACTGGAAATAGGTGACCGGGACTCAAGTTTTGAGTGTTACTGTAGTAGTCACCCCTGCTAGCCTGATTGATGAACGGCACACTGATTTCATAACTTGAAGGTTCAAGCTGTAGGACAAATAATTGAAAGAAAAACAGTCAATAAACAAGAATGTCAGAAAAAATTAATTGAGAAGTACAGAATTATTCTTGTATAAACATAAAAATCGCAACAAACCCCTATTAGTAACATTACCTGCGATTCGATCTTCCAATGAATCTTTTTTTGGCTTTCGTATTTTTTTATTCTGATATATTGGTAAGCTGAGAAAACAGGGATCTTCTTTGTTTTATCATACAGTGTTGCAAACCTGTTGATATTGTTGTATTCTTGACAGATTATTTTATAAGCATTATCCTGTGCAACTGAATCACTTAGAATGCCAGAAATAACCGGAGGCGTTCTATGAAAAAAAAAGTCACCGCATTTACTGAAATTTTCTACAACCTTAGACGTGATGCATGAAAACCCAAGCACCAACAGAAGAGAAACGCTCATAATAAACAGCCGCATCTTCACCCGTGTTCACGCAGAACTGAATCACAAATGTAAAAGTAAAGCTGACGTGTAGTTTTTTCTGCACTCAGGACATGCAACACCAACTTAAATCCCTCTCTTTGAGACACGTCGATTTTTGCTCTTATACACACAGACAACACACATCTAATTCTGTGAATTCAGGTTGCGCACACTTTCTGAGGAACATTCTGAGTCATAGATATCACACATCATTTAAGTGTTGTTTTCTTTTACACCCTTTGAGCTGTGAAATGATAAAATATTCAGCATCAAGACTTCTGTTTAAAATGTGCATGCATATAAGGGGAACTGTATAGGTCCTGTAGCCTATCACCAGTTTTACAACCAATTTTACAACCTTTTTTTTTTTGCCTTCACTAGTTAATTTCAGGTGCTTTTTTTAAAACCTCACACATACAATTGTGCACACATGAGATGGTTTTGATACTCCACCTTTTGCAACTAAAAGTTTTCTTAGAGAGAAAAAAAAAAAATATTACACGCTTCACCCATTTATTCTGTGAATTCAAGATGCGCACACTTTCTGAGAAACTGAGTATCACACATAGTTTAAGTGCTGAGTTTTATTTGACACCCTTTGACCCAGGGCCGGAGTGGGACTCATTTTCAGCCCTGGAGTTTCATGCCTTAGACCGGCCCACTTTGTTTTTTTGTGCCGCCTTTGCGCTTTCTATTATACATTTTTTATCTATTATTTTTTGCTCGCATATTTCCAACAATGACTTTTTTTTCCCGCTGTCAGGGGAGTCAAAAGATAATTACGTCATCATTGCCAATTAACATAAGAAATGTAAAATAAGGGACAATTGTGATTCTTTATCTTATTCTTTAAGAAAATAGTGTTTATTCTTGTAGAAAATAAGTGTTTATTCTTTAAGAAAATAAGGGACAGAATAAGGGACGTTCCAAATATTTGTACTGTACCATAATGTAGGCCTAAGTCTGCCTGCAGTTAAAAAGTTCTCAGAAATAATCACAATTGTTTTGCTTAACCTATTTATGTACAATTATTCTAAAAATAATTTTAAATGTCATACAAAAAATGTCATCGGCCTGAGTAAATTGTATTAATATAGAATTGTGACTTCACACGTGTAATTGAGGAGGTGAAAATATTGTGAAATTACAAATGGCATGAAATTTGAAAATCTAACAACTGAAGGTCTATAAAACGTCAGTCAATCAAGCATTTTTTAAACAATGGCACTTAAAGTTTTGATCTAAAATATTACTGCAACTATAGCCTTTGTGTGGTGGCTTCCTAACCACCCAGGAACAGGTGGTAAGACTTTCTTTACTCATAAGTTGGAAATAAAGTCGTTGTCCATGCAACAATCCATTTCTTGCTTTGTTAATTTAATGAACGAATGCAGCTTACAAATAAACACGTGGATTCATGGTTCAATTCTTCTTCTTCTTCTTCTGGTGTTTTATGGCGGTTTGGCAAACCAGCGAAAGAGGTGCATTACCGCCACCTACTGATCTGGAGTGTGGAGTGTGCATAAATTTGGAAGAAAGAAATACAGA
>NW_015542410.1:0-16362 GCF_001515605.1 Sinocyclocheilus anshuiensis | reverse complement strand
AATAAAACCATTTAATTTGCAGTGTTAACTTATGAATTAAATGAAAAACAAGAAATAAATCACAACAAGAACAATAGTTTTTTTTTCTTGTAATCAAGAAAAAATATTTGGCAAAATTTCAAAATGAATGCTGAATGATATTTGACAGTGAACGCATCTCCACTGCATAGAATCGTTGGTGTCAGTCGTGAATATTAAGCATGTTTTAGGCTATAATGCATGGCGTGTGTGTTTCACTAGCTCCGTTCCCATGGACACCTTTTGTTTGATCCAATTCTGGATATTACCAGCCTAAGACGTGTGATTAATCAGCTGATTAATCCGTATCTAAAGCCGTGTCTACACCAAGAGAACCCATTACGGGAAGTGGCGCGAGACACAAATCTTCTACAGTAACTGATGTCTCCTTCTATCCCAAATCTTTGAAACATGCGTTGAAAGTGAAACCTAAAAAAACAGCGTGCATAAGAAAGCGATTGCAGGCTTTCGCAAGCTCTATCATAGATTGCACGCTTCCCAGCTGAAACAAACCCCTATGTGAAATTGAAATAACCTGTGATAAGATTTTGGCCATATTGCCCATCTAAATCATACATCCCACACTATCAACAGGCGCTTCATGTAGGCTACACTTCTTGTGCTTTGTTTGGGCACCACAAGGTGTCACTGTGGCTTCAAAGCTTACCCCTCACCTACTCTGGCTCGATTGCTATTCCTGAGGTAAAGCACGCCCTCCTCATTACCCTACAGACAAAGAAATGTATAAATAAATAAATGTGTAAATAAATATGTAAATAAATACAGAAATGTGAAAATAAATAAAAGTGGAAATAAAATGTATAAATAAAAGAAAAAATAAATAAACGTGGAAAAAAAATAAAAACACAAATAAGGAAATAAAATTATAAATTATTTTTGCTTTTTTACTTTTCTTTGTATATTTATTTATATTTGCTTTTTTTTTTACATTTCTTTGTACATTTCTTTATTTATTTCTAATTATGGCAGGATTGGCATTCCATATTTATTCAGATCATACAGTGAAAGCTGGATTCTTTTGTCCATATTAGGGATTTCCTGGTACGTAGTAAGTTATTACTTCTATATGACGTCTTGCACTTTCTGCATGAGAGTGCCCTCCGGCTTCGAGTATGAATGAAACACGTTCCGCGATGTTCATCTCACCTCATTCTGGGTACTAATAAAACATTCTAGAGACAAATCTTGTCTCTTTGAATTTAAATCTATATTCTTTCACACCGGCCCTTTAAAGGGGTCCTATTATGCTCTTTTACAAAGTCTGGATTTTGTTTTGGGGGTGTACTAGAACAGGCTCTTATACTAGGTTGTTCAAAAAACACATTATTTTTCACATATTTTACATTATTACAACACCTCTCTCCCCAGTCTGGCATGAACGGCTCGAATAGTTCCTGTATCAAATGAAGGCCCGCATTCTGAAATACGAAATGTGTTGTGATTGGTTAGCTGGGCCGGTGTGTGTTGTGATTGGCACTACTCGGCCCCTTACCATAGCCGCCTGCGAGCTTCAATGTAAATATTGCGTCAAAATCAAGTCAATTTGAGCGCGATTTAAATCCAGATGATTAACCACTTTAAGTTCGTCTGCCTTGGGAAAGCTAGTGCGTCTCTGACATAGTGTTAACACTCGTTGCCTTCTCTAGTGCAGCTCAATTAGGTCTCATCTTATTCGTCGATATTTGTGATATCACAAATCCCGGAAAATATGCGTTGTAGTCCAAACGAGTCGTTTGTTGTAGCTTTTGAAAAGTGGTTTCTGTTAAATAAAATATCTCCTTTTGAATTGGACTTCGAGCTTTGTAACTTTGTAATGTTGCTGTTTGAGCATAAAAATGATCTGCAGACTAACTAAAGTTGAAAAAGTGAAAAAGCATAATAGGACCCCTTTAAAACCTCTATAACACACTTGCCCGAAAAAAGTGCAGGGGGACGAATTTACGTGTTATAAGTGTGTGTGTGAGTGTGGGGGGGGGTATGGTAGAGTGTAAGATGCAGAATATGGTCACGCATAATAATGCATTAGTATGTGCTTTACAGTGTTACAGTACTTAAGTATTTTTTGGGAGTATCTGTACTTTACTTGAGTTTTTATATTTCAGCCAACTTTTACTTTTACGCCACTACATTTCCTAATTAAAATGTATACTTTTACTCCGATACATTTCCCTGAAGCATATTTGTGGTGGCTTCCTAACCACCCAGGAACAGGTGGTAAGGCGTTCTTTACTCATAAGTTGGAAATAAAGTCATTGTCCATGCAACTATCAGTTTCTTGCTTTGTTCATTTAATGAACGAATGCAGCTTACAAATAAACATATGGATTCATGGTTCAATAGATCTTAGGATATGGTAAGAACCATGTATTCCCGCCACCTGTTACCCTCTCCACACACACAACCATGAGGGTTTAAATGTCATATGACATACACCAATGACACACACCAACTCCTCCCATTCCACACCGCCATCTAGTGGTTAAAAATTACATTTGGCTCCTACACCCCGGCCCATAATTGTAATAATATACATTTACAATTACACTTTATACACATGAAAGGAGCCATAAAGTCTGAATATTGAAACTGTGAATCAGCTTCAGTTTTCTGCTTCCAGCAATAGACAAATTTTGGATACAGGCCTATCCAACTGGCCTGTTTTTGTCTTAAGTTGGACGGATCGGACAAATCCACCTTTGTCCGGGTAGGTTTTGATTATTCTTCCCAACAACCAGGATCCTCGAGGAGCTACAGGATCCATGATGACAACAATGTCTCCCACTGTAAAGCTTCTTCGTGGCCTTATCCATTTCTGTCTCTCTTGAAGTAATGGTAAGTATTCCCTTACCCACCGTTTCCAAAAGAGATCCGACAAGTACTGTACCTGTCTCCACCTTTTTCTGATATACAAATCTCTTTCGTTAAATAGTCCAGGAGTCATGAGCGGGTTAGACTTAAGGAGGACAATATGATTAGGCGTAAGTGCCTCAAGATCATTCACATCGTCAGAGGATTTTGTAATGGGACGGCCGTTAAGAATGGCTTCTATCTCACACAGAAGAGTCTGAAAGCTTTCATCATCCATAGATTGTTGTCTAATGGTTGAATACAGCACCTTTTTTACAAGTCGAATAAGTCTCTCCCAAATTCCACCAACATGAGGCCCAGCAGGAGGATTAAATGTCCACTTGAGTCCCTTTGATAACAAGGCATGCTGGATCTTAGTATGGTCTAACCCAGCTACAGCTTCCCTCAGCTCTCGCTCGGCTCCAACAAAATTTGTGCCATTATCGGATCTCAACTGGACAACTTGACCACGACGACACAAAAAACGGCGAATAGCGTTAATGCAGGAATCTGTATTCAAACTATAAGCAATCTCCAGATGCACGGCCCGACTTGCCATGCATGTGAAAATTACCCCATAGCGTTTAACTGTGCTTCGCCCTTTCTTGACTTCAACAGGGCCAAAATAGTCGACGCCGACATTTGTGAATGGTGGTAAATCAGTTAACACTCTTTCCACTGGCAAATCAGACATTTTTTGCTCTCCCACCTTTCCTTGAAGACGACGACACATGACACAGTCTGAGATTATTTTCCGACAGGCAGAATTAGCATTAGTTATCCAATAGCGTTTGCGAAGAAATGACAACATATAATTTCTTCCTGCATGTCCCAGTTGTTGATGTACATGCTTCAAAATAAGCTGAGAAATAGCCTGGTCTTTAGACAATATAACTGGATGTTTTTGTTCCTCAGGCATGACAGTCCTAGCAAGTCTTCCTCCTACTCTCAAGAGACCATTGTCCAGCACTGGATCGGCAGCTTCATGACAATGAGTCGAAGATTAGATGGGACATTCATCTCTTCCATTTGCTGCAAATCTTCAATTACATTTAAACAACTTCTCAAAAAGATTGAAAAAGACTCCAATGCATCAACATCTTCAGACTTAACCATCGGCCAGCCCATGACCTTCTCCATATATGCCGCTGTTACTTTAATTTCACTACCAAAATGCTCTTTCAGCAGATTCTTGGCTCGATCATATCCCTGATCAGCTCTCATGTTGTGACAGCTACGGACTAATTCTCTTGGTCGTCCTCTTGTATATTGCTCAAGATAGTAAAGGCATTCTTGCTTGTCACTAGTTTTCTTTTCAATAGCTTGTTCAAAAGCTTTAATAAAAGAGCCATACTGCAATGGATCACCATCAAATTCCAACATCATCCGAGGTGGAAGAGAAACCAAAGCTTGCTGTTTTAGTAACTGAGCAGTAATGTTATTTTGCTGCTGTACAACATCATGCAAGGTAGGACTCGGAGTATGAACACGAGTGGAAACTGGGGGAGGTAACACTTGTGTGTGGACATTTTCATCAGAGCTTGAAATTTGCTGCCTTGTTGATGAAGGTTTACAGTGCCTTGAAGCTTGTGCTTGGGTTTGCATGCTTAGTCTCTCCTTTGGACGTACACTTAAATGGTCATGTTGAGAATTTGCACTTTGTTGTTGTGAAGGCATCTTTAAATTTGAGCATTTGTTTGATGCACTTGATCTTACATGTTTCTTATAATATGCATTCATAAGATCCTCTTCATCACTCATTCCTTCAACACTTCCCTCACTTGATTCCAACACAGATAGTTTTGCAGTGGCAGCAGCTAATTTTGTTTCCATTTGTAATTGTTCCTTTTCTCTCCGCAGTTTCTCTTCCTGTCTTTGGAGTTCTTCCTCTTTGGCTTCAAGATCATGAAGTTTATTTAAAGCAGCTACAGATTGCAACAGGGCTGCCCTTTCAGCCTTAGCTTTAAGACGAGCAGATGCAGTACTTGAAACCCTTGAAGAACTAGAAGAATGGGCTTTGCATTGAGATCCCTTCTTTGTAGCATTTGATACACTGTCATCAGGATTTATACTTGTGTCTGTTATGGACATTGCATCATCACCTCCATCATTATATGACACTCCAGCATCTGATAACCACTGTTTAACGTCTGTGATAAATTCATTATTTTCCTTCATTGTACAAACAAGCCACCTTTGCTGCTTTTCATACTCAGGTTTAGACATTGGCATTTCCAGCAATGAATTATGAGTTTCAATGGCATCAGCACACAATGTTTCAAAACTCTTAAAACACTTTTGCACATCAGAAACTGTTCCTTTGGTCAGCTTTCCAGAAAGAAGATAATTAACTCTTTGTTTAACTTTATTTACTTGAGTGAACTTTGATTTGCGTTGCCGTTGCAAATTTTCAATGCTCAATGAGACACCCTTTTCAGTCATTTTCCTTGCTCTTTTCTCTGTTTCAACAGCATTATTTTTTTCAACAGCAATATCAACCACAGACTTATTTTCAGACACATCGGAATCATCCTTTGCAATTGGCAATTCATCTCTATTCATCTTTCCCACAACACTCATTGTGCACACAAGCGCTTTCAAGAGCACATTTCAAGCAAGCCACAGAGCAAGATTAGCTACACAACAGAGTGCGATCCAATTCAACACAACGACGTGCAGCAAGCCAAATAATTATTTAAAGTAGAGCATTCCAAACAGGCCGTGATTCAAACTTCTTCGTGGATCAACGGATCAATCTCATAATGTGATATATAGCCATATCGCTCAAAGAAAGAGAGGTTCACTCACCGGCGTTTTGTCAAGCGTCTGAAACTTCTCCGCATTATCAAGTTTAAAGCTTACACACTGTTTGGTTCAAGACGCCAAGACTCTGCAACACACCAGGCAAGCGATCCACACTCCAATAGTAGTCACTCTATCTGCCGATGCACAAGTCGACGTTTCCATTCACAGAATTCCTCCGTTTGCTCCAATGTGCAAGGAAATTCTCCTTTATTCCAACAGTAATTCTCTTAGTCGGAGATGGTTCTTACTTTTTGTGGTGGCTTCCTAACCACCCAGGAACAGGTGGTAAGACGTTCTTTACTCATAAATTGGAAATAAAGTCGTTGTCCATGCAACAATCCATTTCTTGCTTTGTTAATTTAATGAACGAATGCAGCTTACAAATAAACACGTGGATTCATGGTTCAATGGATCTTAGGATATGGTAAGAACCATGTATTCCAGCCACCTGTTACCCTCCCCACACACACAACCATGAGGGTTTATATGTCATATGACATACACCAATGACATACACCAACTCCTCCCATTCCACACCGCCATCTAGTGGTTAAAAATTACATTTGGCTCCTACACTGTTAGAAAGATGCTAGTAATATGCTAATCATGCTAGCCAAATGCTAGTAACATGCTAATTGTGCTAGCAAAATGCTAATCATGCTAGTAACATGCTAATCATGCTAAAAACATGTTATCAACATGCTAGTCATGCTAGAAACAGCCTAGCAACCACCCCAGTTACCCTAGCAATATGTTTTATATCTATTTTTCTGATAGACTGTATTGCCTTGAAAACATTCCAACTTTAATCTTTAAAACTATTTTAACTTTCAAACTACTTCAAACTGAAAACTTTCAGACTGCAACCATTTAAAACTTTTTTAAACTTTCTAGCTAGGCTTTTCCAAGCCAACTTAAAGTTTGTCTGCAAACTTTTCAATCTAGTTTTTATTGGTATTGCTATTTTCTTAAGGTTTTAGCAAGTTTCCAGTGGGTTGTCTGACTTATAGTTCAGATTTGGCCAAATCTCAGAAATGGACCGAAGTATTGACGTGAGTGTATCTGCTAAACGGATGCTAATGACACTGATATATTCACATAATCCTGGGAAATCCAAGTGTAAATTTGAAAATACATGCAATATTTTGAACAAAAACGTGTAATAGCATTAAATTAATTATCTCCGCTTTGTTCAGTAAATATAGTGAACACTATTTGGTTGTGTTTGTATAAGAAGGAGGGTATATATGAATCAGGATGTGGCTTGTGTACAAGATCATCTTTGAGACTCATGTAGGTTTGTCTGATGAGTGAATGTTTAAATCAGAGATGTTCTTCTGCTGTTTGTATTATTTGTGTCTTGATGAGTAGGCACTGAAGAGAGTCATGTTGTGACCGAAATGTACAAACGTTTTTCACTCTTGTAGTGTAAGGGGCATAGTGTATTTAGCCTATATTGTGGCTTACATACTTACATCCTTCCTGTTGTGTATGTATTTGTTGTATCCCATACATGATCTATAAATAACTAATGTTATTAACATGAAAAACGTGTAAAACTAGCCTTTACCTGTGTACACAAATTATTATTTTTTTTCCCTGTGTACACTAATGTTTCCTGTTGCATAGTGCTGTGATGCTATTATACAAAACACCAGACGGCGCCACTCAAAATCATGAAAGTAATGACCAAAGTAGAAATGCCTAAATATGAGTCAAAAATATTGGTAAAACCAATTGTCAGTCAGTCTCTAGTAATAATACCTGTCTGTCTTTTACAGTTTCAGGTCCTTATAGCAGGAATACACTGATCAACATTAAAACCATCTGCTTAATATCTTGTAGATTCCCTTGTGCTGCCTTGAACTCCACAAGACATCTGAACGTGTCCCATGGTCTTTGGCACCAAGAAATTAAAAGCAGATCCTGTAAATCCTGCAAGTTGCGAGATTATCCTGCTCTTCAAACTTGTTAGAGATTTCCATTATTTCCATAAACTGTTGATCATTTCTTGACATGGTTACATCATCCTCGGACAGCTTCTCATTAAATTCTTGATTATATTGAGCAATCAACAATTCCTCCAACCTGGCGACGGAGATCCTATTGGCAGTGACTACAGGACAGCCAATCTTTCCTCTGTCACTATTACCACCTCTTAGAGGCCCATTCACGACCCACCCCAATAGGGTCTTGACAGCATAGGGCCCCTCGCCTTGGCTGTTAATGATTTCCCATGGCTCCATTAGATTTGATGCATTAATACCGATCAACAGCTCAACCTCTTCATTGATACTGGGAATTTTGATACCCTCCAGATATGGCCAATCCTTTAAGTCCTCCTGGGTGAGAACGTTATTCTTGCTTACAGGCATTGATCCTGGAGTATACAACTCTGGTAGATCCGTGAAGGTCTGTCCGTTGAAATTTGAAATTTGAAGACCTCGGAGCATGAATGTGTCTACTGACTTTTCCTGGCCTAAAGTACGGAGGAGCTTCTTAGTTAAATTTTCTCATAAGATGTTCTGTACAAAAACTGGCAGAACTCCTAGGATCCAAAAACGCATAGGTATCTACAATCTTGCTACCAGACTTTGCCTTGATCTGTACTGGTACGATAGATAGGACACACTCTTTGTTCCCGGCCCCAGTCTGACCACAAGCTTGCAAAGTAACAAGAACATTGTTTACTGGTAATGATGGTGATTTCACTTTAGTTTCTATATGAAGCAGGGTTGGATGCCTTTGCTTACAGACATCACAAATAAATGGGTTTTTACAATCCTTGCTTACATGTCCAGTCTTTAGACATCCAAAACAGGATCTATTTTCTTTTAAAATGCTCAGTTTTTCCTCTGTGTGTCATGTTCTTTAAACGAGAACACCTTTCCAATGAATGACTGCCCTTACAAGCAAAACACATCTTGTTGTCGCCTTTCTGTTGAACAGGATTAGTACAAGTATTTTGTACTTCAGATGGACACCAATCTGAAACAGTGTTAACAGCTGAAACAGTAGCAAGGCCCTTACTGGTAAGTTAATATTTTTTTTTTTTTTTTTTTTTTTTCCAATGCATTCTTTTCCCTCTCTATTTAACTTACAATGAAAGACGTCTTCCCTCAGGTAGATTAAATGTTTTCCTGCCGTGCTGGATGTTGGGCTTATGATTAATAAATTGTTTGCATTCGCCCAAACTGATTTTGTCAAATAAAAAAGCGGACGGTGAAGGGTGCAGTTAGCGCGAGTCCCGCTCGCTGTGAAGCGGGAGCAGCCGGCAGAGGATTCCGCTTGGGGTTTAATGGATCTTAGGATATGGTAAGAACCATGTATTCCCGCCACCTGTTACCCTCCCCACACACACAACCAAGAGGGTTTAAATGTCATATGACATACACCAATGACATACACCAACTCCTCCCATTCCACACCGCCATCTAGTGGTTAAAAATTACATTTGGCTCCTACACTTTGAATGAATGAAAATGCATATTTTTCAATTAAAGAAAACTTAGAGTGTGGGCCCTTCTGGTGCTTGGATTTTTACTTCAATAATGAGGTCAAAGTTTAAGAATAGCCTACGCAAGAAGTATGTATTTTATTTTATTTGATTTTTTTGTAATGCATTTTTCCCCTCTTTAAGAGAGTGTGGGCCACTTCTGGTGATTGGATTATTACTTCAATAATGATGTCCAAGTTTAAGAATAGCCTACGCAAGAAGTATTTTTTATTTTATTGTATTTTTCATTAATTTTTTTGTAATGCATTAATTTTTCCCCCTCTCTATTTAGCAGCATTAACTTACAATGAAAGACGTCTACCCTCAGGTAGATTCAATGTTTTCCTGCAGTGCTGGATGTTGGGCTCATGATTAATAAGTTGTTTGCATTCGCCCAAACTGATTTTGTAAAATAAAAAAGCGGACGGTGAAGGGTGCAGTTAGCGCGAGCCCCGCTCGCTGTGAAGCGGGAGCAGCCGGCAGAGAATTCCGCTTGGTCTTAAAGCCTTCCACAAACGCTATGTTCACAAATAAAACAACGATTTGCGCAAAAAGAATGACTAGTTATCACAGTCTATTTTAGTTATCAATTGAGAATTTGTTACTGATATGATCAAAAAACAGACCGGTCCACCGGGAATCCTCCCGGTGCTCCCGATTAGCCAATCCGGGCCTGCTTTGACCTGTGAAATGACAAAAAATATTCAGCATCAAGACTAGTTTAAAATGTACATGCATATGAGATTTAATATAGGTCCTGTATTTGGTCACCAGTTTTACAACCGATTTGTTTTTTCTTTTTGCTTTGACAGTTTTAATAACCATTTGTAATGTTATGTAGCATGTTTGTTTGTTGATTCCTTGTTAGTTGCTTTACTAAAAAAATTGTTTTTCAATAACAGCCTTTCAAAAGTAACCGTGTATTGTGATTGAGTATTTTTTTTCCAAACAGCATAAGTTGCGAAGTACATTTTATAGTAGATTTTATAAATTTTGGATATGCTTAAAGGCATGATATCGACTTATATTGTTCCTTGTCTACTGGCTTTGACATCACAACTTAGGATAGGCTAGATACTAGTAAAGAGTATTAGGTGGCATCATGGCATCATTCAGATGAATGGGAACGCTAATATGTTAATTATTGTAAAACACCTACATTGATTTTAAGTGACACATCATCATGTATGGTTTATTAGGATAGGTAATAAGAATGAATGCCAGATTTTGATCTGATTCCAGAAACTTTGAACTGTTGCAGACTACAGTTGAAAGTATGGAAGCTTACTTCTGCCACAAAATTAAAAAAAACATAAAAAGGTAACAGCAACTTTTTATCTTACAGTCTGACTTTTTTTCTCACAATTGGGAGTGGTGGGCAGTCGTGGCCTAGAGAGTCAGATGCGGGTTCCAGTCTCGGTACCAGCAGCAGTTGTAGGTCGGGGGAGTGAATGTACAGCTCTTTTCCACCCTCAATACTGAGGTGCCCTTGAGCAAGGCACCAAAGCCCCAACTGCTCCCCTGGGCTCTGGAGCAAATGGCTGCCCATTCTGGGTGTGTTCACAGTGTGTGTCTGTGTTTGTTCATTACTCACTGCTGTGTGTGTGCACATTGATGCACTGAAACAAATGTTTCATTAATCCAATTAAAAAAATTTAGGGTAATGATTCACATCTATATTTTTTAACTTGAGCCAATGAAAAATAAATAACTTGCCCTTAGGGCATTTTTCAGCGTGGGTTAAAGGCAGATCACAAATTCCGGGTATGGGTTAAATGTCACGACTTTATTTCTCAGTTGACAGTTTCTCAGAGTTTTTTTTGTTTAACCTTTTTTTTCTTGAAATTCTGAGTTTACATCTCAGTATTCTGAGAGATGAAAAATAAAATGAAAAATAAAAATCATAATTGCCACTTTTTATCTCACAATTCTGACTTTTTTCTTCTCTCAATTTTGAGTTTATATCCCACAATTTTTTTTTGTGTGTGATATAAAAGTTGCAATTATCTATTTTTTTTATTTATTTTTTTTATCTCATGGCAGAAGCAAGCTTCTAAATAAATGATTGTGTTTGTGTGAAGTACTGTATTGAGATTTCTACACCCCAATACTCCTCATTTCCTTTAGACAGTGAAATGACTCTGATTTGCCAACATTTGCATAAGCTTTATTAGAAAAAAAGACTCTGGGGTTCAGACATATTTTTCAAAGCACTGTATTTTTTTTAAAGTATATATGCTAAAACTAACATGCTAGTTAAAAACAGGATAGTAAAATGCCAAGTTAGAATTTCAGAAGAGTTAAAAGAATTTCAGATCTCTAATCCTACAAACAGAATAAATGATAATTCAGTGATTTTTGGATCCTTCTGCTACTTTCAGTGGGTTGTATGCTTTTTTGTACAGTTGTTATTAAACAGCGTTACTTTTTTCTTCCATGTTTGACTCAGAAATTCCTGTAAGTCCTGCAGGCTCTTTTTACTGATAGTTTTGCCTTTATTGATGTCTTCTCCAACATTTTTGGCCCAATAAGCTTGTGAGACCCATGAGTTTCCTGTTCTGTTGTAGCAGCAAAATGCCATCCACATGTAAGAGGGAATGTTCACTCTCTCATTCAGTTTAGTATCACCAGGTATCGCTCCAGTCAGCATATAGGCTAAAACTCTATTATTATCATTATCATCATAGCAATACTTATTCATGGTCTCAATAATCTCATTTTCCATGCGATTCCAACTGCCGGAATTAAAGCTGTTCTTCTGTGGCACAATGTTGGTCAGTGTGAATGTAGATTCAGCAGTGAGTTTGTCAGGTGCATAGCTGCAGGGAAACAAGTGACCGCGATTCACTCTTTCATGGCTATTGAAGTAGTCTTCGCTGATTGCCTGATTTGCATATGGCACAGTCATGTCATCGACAGGAGGATCGAGCTGCAGAACAAATATTTAAAAGAGAAGCACTTGTTAAAAAACAATAAGAAAAGAACCTTGTTAATTAATGCAATAGTTCACTCAAAAATGTAAAATTGATCAAACTCCTCAGCATTTCGTTCCAAACCTGTATAGTTTTAAGTTCTTCTGCAGACAAAATTAAAATGTTGGAAGAACCTTTAGTTCTTTTCCATGCAATTTAAGGACCCAAAATGGAAATTCACCCTCAGGCCATCCAAGATGTAGATGAGTTTGTTTCTTCATCAGATTTGGAGAAATGTAGCATTGCATCACTTGCTCACCAATAGATCCTCTGCAGTGAATGGGTGCCGTCAGAATGAGAGTCCAAACAGCTGATTAAAAACAATAATGCATTACTTGGAATACTTGTGGATTATTGTGATGTTTTTATCAGCTGTCTGGACTCTCATTCTGACGGCACCCATTCACTGCAGAGGATCAGCTGGTAAGAGAGTGATGTAATGCTACATTTATCCAAATCTGTTTCTATAAAGAAATTCTTGGATGGCCTGAGGATGAGTAAACTTTTAGCTAATTTCATTTTTGGGTAAACTATTTCTTTAACATCTGTCCTAAGAGTCCTATAGTCCATGTCTTCTGAAGCCATGCGATAGGTTTTTGTGTGGAATCGGCTGAAAATTCTGAGAGAGTGAGTGAGTGTGAGTGAGAGAGAGAAAGAGAAGGTTTTAAAAGACACTAAATTGTTAGAGAAGTGAAATCAGCACCGAATAGCAGATTTTTTAAATTTCTGACATGGAACTACAATGATTAAAAGCAGGTGAAGGACAGTCAATATAACACTTATGGAAAAATGTAAACCAAGACAACAATGAATTACTGTCTGTATTATCAGCACATGTAGTATATGTAGTAAAAATCTCTGGCAATACATCCGAAACATAAATAAGTTCTCTGAATCATAGAAAAACAAAGAAACTGCTATGAAGCTGATCACCTGAGACTCAACCATCCATGGAATCCTTGGTCTTCTGAACCATGATGTACTTTGCCCAGTATATTTGTAAGCCGAGAAAACAGGAATCCTGTTTGCTGTGTCATAGAATGTTGCAAATCTGTACACATTCCGATATTTTTGACAGATTTCTTTGTAATTATTTTCCAGAGAGCGTGAATCCAGGATGCCAGGAATCACCGGAGGCTGTTCTTTGTAGAAAAACTCTCTACATTTAGTGAATGCTCTTACAACTTCAGGCATGGCTGATGGAAAGATCAAGGCCAGCAGTACAGTGAGGACGCTCACAATAAAGAGCCGCATCTTTATGCAGAACTGAAACTCAAAATAAACCAGAAGTGATTAGAAAATGAAGGATAATTTTTTTAATGACTTGGTTTGCAGAAAGTCTCGCAAGTCAAACAGCCTCTGTTCTTGCACGCTTAAATAATTTACCAGCGGAATTGATCTTTAACACATATGTGCACACATCTACCCCTGTGAACCCACAGACTTTAAAATAGAGCTTGAGTGTTAGTTTTCTATCACACATCTCCAACATGCCACATATTTATTCTCCATTTTGAGTCAACACTACTTAGAATTCACCCAAGCCCTAAAGTTAAGATTTGACTTGTCTTAAGTGACGTGATCTATGTATTTAGCACTATTTCTGTAGTATTTTAGTATCTTGCAATTTTGTTTCTCATCGTGATACGCAGTATGGTGCAAATATTTATGCTGCCACTATATCTTGAAGGCTGTGAAACTCATTTGCATATTCAAAGAACAATTTAAACCGTATTTTAAAAGTTTTCAGTTTAGCTTTCACAAAAATGAGTTTCAAAATGAAGTAATGAGAGGCAAGGGTTAGGTTATTTAGTTGTGATAAACCTGAACAAATGTTTTTTCGGTCCTCCTAGGAGCTTGGCAGTACAAGATCATTGTCTATTTATTTTTTTTGCATGGTAAAGAGCAGCTGTTGTGACCTTAAGTGCTGTTCTTATGGACTTTGCTTTTACCTGTGTGTCCCATCTTAGTCTTTTGCTCCATATCAAAGCGTGACCATATTGAGATCAATGATATGAGCATGAGTAATCAATGATATGAGCATGTTTGATGTGACATGCTTAACAGATAAATAACACTATACTGTCACGGAACAGAGGTCACAGGTAAGTGGGTTCAGCAGGTTTATTGATACTGGGATCAGAAACAGAAATCAGGTTCAGAATTCAACATAACACCATAACTTAATGAAGTAACTGGGAAAGTAAATGGTCTTTCTTCATCCACAGGAAACTCAAACTAAAGTAGGCTTCATAGAACTCAGGCAAAAACTCAGGTGAACAAAGTCTTTTAAAGGGGTGGTTGACTGTTTTTTTTATAGGCTTGATTGTGTTTATGGGGTGCAGTCTAACATGTGTTAATGCTTCGTTTGTTAAAAAACGCATTATTTTTCACATAATTTGCCTTTATTCCACACCTCTCTGTCCCTTCTCCTCTGAACGCGCTGATCATTTCCTGCTTTTATGAAGCCCCTCCCTCAGAAATAGGCTATGGGCTCTGATTGATTAGCTGGCCCAGTGTGTTGTGATTGGCTAAACCGCCTCTAGCGCGTCTCGCCCCCTTTGCTGCATGTTCCCGGAGGCGGGGTTTATGTCAAATTCTGGGTTCTTGACGTAACGGACCTGGGAAGTAACTCGTTGTAGTCCCTTACCAGTCGTTTTTGTAGGCATTAAACTGCCAGAATTTTAAAAGATATCTCCGTTTGCATTGAACTTTTAGCTTCGTAACTTTGCAGATATTGTTTATGATCAAACAGCAACATTACACACTAACTAACATTAAAAAAGTGAAATCGCAATCAACCACCCCTTTAAGAAATTTAATTGGATTTATCTCAGAATAACTTGGTTCAATAATCCCATTCCAGGTTCGAGGGCTCAGAGAACGGACAGACGGAGGATTCTCTGGAAGGTGGATCTGGACATGATGATTTCGGTAAGTAGAGCTGGTAAGCAGTGTTGCCAACTGCTTTCATTTGAAAGTAGCTAAAACTGGTAGCTAAGTGTCACTAGATGACATCATAATGGCAAATTCACTGATCTATATAAAGATGAATGTAGATCAGTGGGCAAGATGAGAACTTAGATAAGGTTTGTCCAAGAAGTTGCTATATTTGTCCCTAAAAAAAGTCTCAAAAGGGGAGGGGAAGTCACTAAATCTAGCTACAAAGTAGCTAAATTGGCAACACTGCTGGTAAACAGTAGGGAAGTGTATTCCACAACATGAAGGAACCAACAACGAGACCAGATGAGAAGGGAGTGAAGGGTGACTGCTTTTATATGGTAGATGATGAGGCGAATGGTGGAAGGTGTGCTGATTGGGGATCAGGTGCGGGTGTGAAGCAGGCGGGATGCTGAGAAATGGAGTCCTTGATGTGGTGGTGACTGAGCTGGTGACTGGCTGGCGATTGGGATGGTGACTGGGCTGGTGAACTTGTGACAACTACAGAGTACTTCCTGCATGATCCTGCATCTTCCTTCAGCCAATCCTTATAAAACCTAATTATGTATAATTGTCAAATTAAAAAGGAGCAGGGTCAAATGATTTTGACAACATAAAAATTGTTGGGTGGCTTAACCTCAACTTGCCGGTGAGCTGTGTCAGGGAGAGGCCAGTGAGTGTTTTTTTTTTGTTTGCTTTTTGTTTTACACCTGTAACTATTTTTGTTTTTGAGCTACATGTGTATCAAACATTAAAATAATTTCGTTAAAATTATTCTATAAAGGTAAGCAAACAGGAGCGTAAAAATGATTGAAAAATAAAGGACTAACAATTACAAAAGGCTAAAAACTGAACAAACAAAATAAAAATGGGCGAACAATAAAGAAGAAAAAAACACTTTGTGTGTGTTTGTGTTAGCCACGCAAACAACCGAGGCAGTTGTAAACCACTGTATATTAAAATGTATACCAATTAAGATACTGAATATTTGACTAATATAATCCAATTAAAAGCATGAATATAATTCTAGAAAAAGCATTAAATTATCCCAATTACATTTGTGGTATTAATTATTATCTTGCGTATTTTACACTGAATGTAACCAGATATTATATAAAAACTATGGATGCATGGGCTAATATCTTTCAAGTGTTTTTCATAAATGTATAAATGAAAAAAAAAATAATTACATATTTCTTCTATTTAAGAATAAGGAATAATCAGAATCAGAATGAGCTTTATTGGCAGGTATGTTTACACATA
>NW_015542409.1:1193066-1225415 GCF_001515605.1 Sinocyclocheilus anshuiensis | reverse complement strand
AAATTAGAAATGTTGTCTTTGCAAATAACAGCAATAAATTTAAGTTTATTGCTATTTACTAAATTACTAAAACTATAATGAAAATATAATTGCTTTTTGCTAATTGTCTTGAAAAAGACATTCAAAACAGAGGGGCTGTTTTCTATTTTAGTGTGTTTTATAGCGTAGTTGCTAAAATGCTGAAGTTTGCTGGTTCAAGCCCTACAAATAACAAGCACATGACCTTTCACCATTTTGACCTTGAAAGCACTTAACCTCAGGAAATGACTACTTACTTTCCATTTATGTACATTGTTTGCTGTTATTCAACTTTGTACAGTCATGTGCAGATTAAAAGCTAGTTTTACCGTTAGACTTCCACAAATTGCTCGTAAAGATACATCAAAACCTCTCAGACTACACTTTGCAGGGGACTCAATCTCTTTTTTTTCCTCAGTTGGGCTAAAGTGTCATCATTGCATAAATGTTCTGCTCTCATGATCAAAGCCTGTTCCAGTTCCTTTTCATGAGGCGGTACCAGCTGGATTACTGGATGGCACAGAGGATAGTCATCCTTGGCTTCATAGACATTAGAGCTGTGCTGATTATCTGTGAAACTGATTAATTTGTAAAGTTGGGTTAAATGTCATTCTTGCTTTTCTGACATTTAGCATTTCAACTTTAGTTGCTGTTAACAGCAGGCAGTGAACACTGATGTTTAAACAACTTTCATTAGGAGATTGAAAATGACTCCCTAATGTTACATAAAGCTTTTTTTTGGGTCCCTGTAGTACTTTCCCTTTGATGCCTAACTGCTGGAAGGAACTGATAGCATCATGGCACGATATCTGAATGTGGTAGTCTGCATAAAACATATACTACTGTTTTCTTTATTTATACTTCTATTTAGCAAGAATACAGTAAATTGTTCAAGAGCCAGTAAAGACATTCATAATGTTTTAAAAATTTCGATTTCAAATAAATGCTGTGAACTTTGTATTCCTCAAAGAATCCTGGAAATAATGTATCACAGTTTCTACACAACTTTTAAGCAAAACAGCTGTTCTGAATATGTATTTTTTTAATAGTAATAAATAGGAAACTTGAACTTTAGGCAATATGAGGCCATTTAAGAGACTCCCTAATTCTAGGTCTCTAGGTTCAGGATACAGTAGCTAGGCCTGTCACGATAACAGCTTTTTGTTGTGCGATATATTGCCCCAGAAATAATTGCGATAAGCGATATTATTGTCATTTTAAAGACCATTTTATGCCACTGAATATATAATCATAGTGTAACAGCATAATAATGCAAGAAGGCCTACACACTTCCAAATGACAACAAACTTTTTTTATTTATTTAATATTTTTAAGAATCACGGAAATTAAGTATCAAAATATTAGATACCTTAAAAAACCCGAATAAATAGTAAATAAACATTTTCTAACAAAAAGTGCAAAGTAACAAGAAAAAAGAAAAATGCACAAAGAACTTGTATGGAGATTTTTCCCTGACCTTCTTTTCTCTGTAATTTAAGGGTGCACACTATTGCTGAAAAACACCATCACTACTTAGCAGTCAGATGTCCGTATGCACGCCTTTGTGATCCCTAAACAAGACCACATCTGCAGATGAAACTTTTCTGTAGTTAAGCATTTTTTAAATTTGAACTAGCACCTCATGGCTACACCACGTTATGTACGAGAAGTTGCAAAAGACACAGGCGCAAGTGGAATGTACAAAACATGGTGACATTAATTTTTAAGTAAATATAATGGGCGATATATTGCGTCATCAAAAATGATTGAGGTCATGTACATATATTGCGCGATAAGTCGATATATTGATTATTACAACAGGCTTAACAGTAGCTGCTTCTAAGTGTTTCTGGTTTACACAAGATTGTCTGCATGTGGTTTCCCTTTCTTCTGTTTCACAACACCCAAGGTGACCTTTATTCCATCAATATTCAGTTGCTCTTCAGATCACATACTTAACATGCTTTATGCTTGGTAAAAGCCTGGAAGAAATCCAGAAAGCGTTCTGGTTTCTTCAGTATGAACATTGTAAACATTTTTATTGCCTCAATGCTGGCAGTGGCTTTTATGTTCTGACACATCCTTGTCTGTGTTGTCATGAGGGGTGTGTGTTGCATTGCTCAGACGTGCTGTTAAATCGGGCATTAGGAAGCACATGTGATGTGGCTGCTGCTCAGACTGTGCAGTCACAGGGTCATGTGGGGCCAGAGTACCATGACTGCCCTCTTTAGATTAGATACGCTGATGTCATTTTTCATGTCTCAGTCTCTTCTCTTCTTTTTTTTTTTTTTTTTAATTTCTTCTCTTTTTAGTTTCCTCCTTCATTTTTGCTCTTTTCCTTTCTTTTTTTTTTCCGTTGACACTGGGGAAATGTACGCGGTTGGCACAGCAGATCTAAAATGACAGACTGAGCATTGAAAGGGCTGGGCTGTCACACAGGAAGTCTGCACCGTTCTCTGCTTTTCAGTTGTGTTTATTTGTGTTTGCATGGTTTGTCTAACAGCCCTACTGAACCACCAACGCCCAGAATGTGGTAAACTGGGGAAGATGCTGAATATTAGTCAGTGTAGTAGCCTCAAACTGCAGTGGAGGAGAATTTGGGTTCTTAGTATAAAATGTGAGAAACTTTGTGCTTACTTTTTCAGTTAATATTTAATGTTTATAATGCCATAATACTGCAGCCATTTCCACCGTAATTAATTGCTTCTGTTGTAGCAGTTTTGTTTAAGGTAGATAAACAAGCTCTTTTTATCTGTCTATTCTTACACTTCCTCTCTCTTCCCACCCTTAGGGACTGCTGGGCGAATATTTGATCAAGAACTCAACAAATGCTGAGAGCAAAGTCTTCTATTTAAAGATGAAGGGTGACTACTACAGATATCTTGCAGAGGTTGCCTCAGGAGATGACAGGAAGGGTAAGTGTTATTTCTGCTATGAATAAAAGAGCTGTATATGCATGTTGTTTCTCATATTTTAGCACAAATGTTTCCATCTCAGATGTGAATTACTCAAATTTGGTCTGTGTTTGGGAGACCTCGTTTGTGCTGCATCTTGTGCTTTGCTCTGGGCCAAATTGGGTCTTTGGACTTCAAATTCAGGATGAATGAGTCTGGGTTCTGTGCCGAGTTTTTAGGTGCCCTGGAGTGTTTTCTGCACCCTCCTTGAGTCAGCTGCTTGTCCTTCTGGAAGACCGTCCTCTGGGGCCTTTATTCCTCTTCTGGCAGGCAGAACAGGAGCACCAGATAGAATATGCCTCACGATACATTTCCATGCATCTAACGCTGGAGGATATTTCTCCATCTCGACCTTTAGTCAAAGACCTTAAGGGTTTACGTTCTCTGATTTAAAATGAGTGCCTGTTATGCTTTTAGATATTGTGTTAAAGGATACATATTATGCCCCTTTTTACAATATGTAATAATAATGAGATCCCTTTGCCACGTCACCAAGGGGGCGAAATCTGACGCGCTCGTTTTCTCAGATGCTTGCAAAAAAAGGCTTACCAAAACAAAGTTACTGGGTTAATCTTTATCACGTTTCCTTGGTTGGTAGATGCACCGGGGACCTGATTATAGCACTTAAAACCTGGAAAAGTCAGATTTTCATGATATGTCACCTTTAAGGCATTCTGTGATTGACAATGCTTATGTATTTTCATGCTTATACCATTCTGTTCATATTCATACTTACACATTAAACTGACATTATATTTTTGAGTTTGTTTTTATTACAACCAGATGTACATATCAACATATAATAGTTTTGAATATTGTCTTGGACAAAGGGGACCTTGGAGTCCAGTAAAAGGATTAAGAAGTCCACATTCCTAGAGTTTTGTTTTTGAGACAAAAAACACTGACTCATTGCTGGAAGATAATATTTTACCAATCACTAATATTGTGTCATATAACTTTTTTTTTTTTTTTTGTCACTACAGAGACGATAACCAACTCTCAAGGTGCCTACCAGGATGCTTTTGACATCAGTAAGAAGGAAATGCAGCCCACACACCCCATCCGTCTCGGACTGGCTCTCAACTTCTCTGTCTTCTACTATGAGATCCTCAACTCTCCTGAGCAGGCCTGCGCTCTGGCCAAACAAGTAGGTCTTTAGATGACAATACCACTCTGTTGCTATTTACCTAACTTATTGATTTAATTGCTGTATACATTTCTGACACTGTGTGTCTCATGCTTTAAAGGGATAAAGGTCCACCCAAAAATGAAAATCATGTCGTTCCATACCCATAAGTTTTTTGGTTAGTCTTAGTGCTGGGCAGTATACCAGTTCATATCGAATACCGGTCTTTATTTTTGCTATGAATTTTTATTATACTGCAATGCCGGTGTATGTCACTTAAACAACGTTCAGAATGCGGCGCAACACTGTTTGAGAGGGGTCCCTTTTCACTGTTGTACTGTGGTGAGCGCACAGCTGAATGTATTAAGCTGGCCAGGCCACACACTAGAGGATTTTAAGGCCGATTTTAATCCCGATTTGCACCCCCGAACGATCGAGGGGTGTGGCCCGATTCGCAGCTTGTCGCAAGCCATTTTTTGTCCAAAAATTCTCTATTGTTTGGTGTCATTACGATTATTTAATTGCTCCCGATCGAGATGGAGCGTCCCCGAACTTTTTCTCACACAGGCAAAGAGAAAGAGAGCAAGAGAGTCTTACATACCATGCAGAATTGACGCGCTACATGGAAACTATATTCTTTGTTGTATTTTGCTGTCAAAATAACACACTCACCTAATATCATCCCTGTTTTGATTTCAGCAAATCAGTTCGAGCGAACACACACAACGTGATCAATATTCATGAATCCAGCAGCTCATTAATCCTTAGTGCGTTATTAGCAGTAGAATTCGTAGTAGTATTGTTATCTTATCAGTATTTTTTTTTTAACTTTTTTACTTTTTTTATAGGAAAACTAAATGACAAACAATATCTTCAGTTAAAATGACAATTTTTAAGTCAATCTACTGCGGTATTTCCTCTCTCAATCAGTAGAAAATGTGGTTAACACCCGGTCATGCATGAAAAAAAATACCATCATATACTGTGAAACCGGTATAATTTTGGAAAATACAGTGATATAAATTTTTGGTCATACCGCCCAGCACTAGTTAGTCTTGGAAACACAAATTAAGATACTTTTAATGAAACCGTAGAGATTGCTGTCCCCACATTAAAAGTCCAGGTAACCAAAACTTAGAAGATCCAAAAAGGTCGTAAAAGCATCATTAAATTAATCCATATGAATCATGTGGTTTAATTAAAGTCCTGTAAATAGATACTTTCACTTTATGTGATGAACAAATTTCATTTATGGCTTTTATTTACATCTAAACATTGATCGACACGCATATACAGTGCCCTCCATAAGTATTGGAACAGTAAAGACAAAATTGCTCTGTTTGCTGTGGAGTCAAGACATCTGTAACCCCTCTGTCCGATAAACTTTAATCATGCTGTGAATGAACTGAGAGATAAAGCACGCAGGGAATGTGTCGTATCAGTTATATCCATTGCTTCTGCATTCTAAGTCTTGCATTCGATGACAATACACACAAACCAGGATGAAGACGAGGGAGCTGACTTTGAGAGATAAGCATGCAATTTGGATGCTAAAAGAAAAGAGGAAGTCAATTAGAGCTACAGCAAAAACAAAGGGCATGGAGAAATCAAGAGTTTGGAGACCACCGGAGTCATCAGCAGCCAATAACGACCTGATCGGCTGAGAAAAACAACAGTGGTCGATGACAGACAGTGAAAATGAACCCTAAAATACGTGTCTGTAAAATCACCAACAACCTCCAGAAAGCTGGGGTGACGCTCTGACAATCTACTGTCCGCAGGAGACTTTGACATAGAACTACAGATGCTACACCGCAAGATGCAAACATCTGACCAGCACCAAAAATACAAAGGCAAGATTAGAGTTTGCAAAAGCCAGTAGAGTTTTGGAACCGAGTTTTATGGACAGATGAGACAATGATTAACCTTATTCTAAGTGATGGGAAAGCAACAGTGTGGAGAAAAAGGGAACTGCGAAGCATACAACCTCGTCTGTAAAACATGGTGGAGGTGGTGTCATGGCATGGGCATGCATGGCTGTCTCTGGAACAGGCCCTCTCAGTTTTAATGATGAATTAATGTATGATGACAGTAGCAGAATGAATTTGGAAGGGTACAAATGATCCTGGCTACCAATATTCAAGAAAATGTCACCAGACTCATCAGAAAGTGCTTCACATTGCATCAGGATAATGACCCAAAACACCCTGCCAGTTCAGTCAAGGAGTTTATCAAGGCAAAAAAAATGTAAAGTCTTGGATTGCCCAAATCAATCTCCAGATTTAAATCCGACTGAACATGGATTTCACCAGCTGAAGAGTAAACTAAAGGCAGAAACTCCCCAAAACAAGCAACAGTTGGAATTGGCTGCCTTAAAGACTGGGAAAAGCATTTCAAAGGATGAGACCAAGATTCTGGTGATGTCTATGGGTCGCAGACTCACTGCTGTGATCGCACGCAAGGGCTCTGCAACAAAATAATAGCTTTTAATCTTTTACATCTGCCTTAAGTTCAACTGTCCCAATACTTATGGCTCACATCAAATAGTGGGATGAACTCTAAAAGTGCTGTCCTTTTTATTTGGTAAAACATGTAAGTGTTGAAACGGCTAATAATAAAATGTGACATTCTGTAGTTTTGTCTCATATTCATCTTTGAATCATATTTGCAAATATCTTGACTCCACAGCAAACAGAGCAATTTTGTCTTTACTGTTGCAATACTTATGGAGGGCACTGTATAGAGCACACAACACAAAAGCCTAAATTAAATCCGTTAATTTTATAAAGTGATTGTAACTTTTTGAGGAACAGGGACCTCTCAGGTTTCATTAAAATATCTTGTTTGAAAGATATGAGGGTGAGTAATTTACATCATTTTAATTTTAAAGTCTATAATTAAAAAAAAAAGCTTTCAGCTTTTAGCTTGACCAGTAATCTGAGTTTGAGGAGGGACTACCTGTAATAAGCTGTTGAGCAGGGATTTTACAGGTTTTTCTCAAAACAATAGCAGATAGGGTTGGGTCTCATTTTTTTCATTCTTTTAGGTGTTGGTAGTAGTGGAAAATACTCACTTCAACTTTAATTAGACCTTTAGCTCAACACAGGGAAATTCCTATGGAAATTTTACCCACTTGTCCTTCTGGATTTTTAGCTTTTCCTCAAGCTTTGAATTTCATCAGACACGTGGTTCGCATACCAGAGGCTTGACTTTTGTGGTTCTTCACATACTTCAACTTCTTGTGGCCTTGTGCTTGCAGGCCTTTGATGAAGCCATTGCAGAGCTGGATACACTGAATGAAGACTCGTACAAAGACAGCACACTTATCATGCAGCTGCTTAGAGACAACCTCACGGTGAGTTACAAAGGAGGTCATACTGACGTACAGAAAACCAAAAATAATCATCTGAAACTATGGAATGTGTTTTTGATAAGTTATATTACATTCATTTATACTGAGTATTCCAAATATAAATGTTCAGTATTCAAGTACAGCTTTTTATCCTGTTTTTTTTTTTATTATTATTATTAGTTATGGACCTCTGACAATGCTGCAGATGAGGGTGAAGGAGGTGAAGGAGGAGACGGAGGAGAGAACTAAACACCCACATCAGTCCACAAATGAAAGAAAAATAATCCTGGAAAAAGTCAACTTTTTACACTTCTTCATTCCTTATTGTTTCACTTATGATTATTCTAGCCATGTAAGCCCATGATCATTACCAATGAGCTGTGAGTGTGGGAATTCCAATCAGTCTGTTTTTTTTTTTTTTTGCTCAGTTTTCCACCACCTGGCTTGTGGTGGTAATGAAAGTAAATATTAAGTTAAAGTAACATTTACACTCCTCAGTTTCATGTTTTTGTCCTTTGGACTTCTATATGTGCAGTGTCTGCTGTAGAAAAGTATTAGCCTCACATAAAATCAATTGTCCTTTAATTGTGACAAAGCGACTAGTGTGTATATTCTGGTGAACTGAAACATTGGAAGTGTCGGTCACAAAATGCAAAGTGTTTTGCCTCAAGCATGGCTATTTCCTGTCCTGCTATCACCTCCATTTTATGTCTCTCTAGGGAGATCAACGTACACTTGAATGAGATAAATGTCTTGTTGACCATCATAGTGTTGGCTTAAAATGGGCCTGTGCTTTAGTATTGATAGCAGGAAGGCTGTTGTATGATGTACCAAGTCAGCTAGCTTTGCTCAGCCAAGTATGCACTTTTCATGGACCATTTGAATCATGTCTTCATCATGAAGGTCACGAAACACTCCTGCCTGGTTATGGTTTTCACTATAATGTGTTACCTTGCGATGGCTTGTGATGACTATAAAGAAAAAAAAAGATGAAAAAATATCATGCATGCCCATTTTTCAATATACACTGGAATGGGAACCAATACTGCATACTTGTTCCACAGTTTGGTTAAGTACTTTTCATTGCAGGTTTATGCACATGCTGAGAGGATGTTTGATTTGTCAAGTGATGTCAATAGTTATTTGGACCACTTGTGTTTTTGCTAATCATTGACTGTAGTCTCCCCAAAGCCTTGTGAAAATGTACAAGCCCTACATAACAGCTATGTAACCTGAATTAAAATGACCATTTTATAAACCATACAGTTTTGTCTTGAAATGTGTTTTATTGTTTTCTCTAGGTCTGTCCTGGTGATTTTTTTTTTTTTGTGAGTTAATGTGATACATTTGTCTGGGTTTTTATTGATGTATTTCCTATTGAAATAGGACATATAGTTCCTTCCCTTATTTTTTTTTAGCCAGTAGCATTTTTGTTTACATCACTTTACGGAAGTGTCTAATCAAATGGTGTTATTCTAGAAAGCTAGTGATTGGTTAAAATGGTTACGTGCAGGATGAGTCATCAGTATTTTGGCCGATTTTCCGGAAAAGAAAAACTGAATAAAATTGTCAGCGTTTACGAGTACACTAGCATATTGGCGACCTAACAACTAATAGACGTGGATTAAAAGCCATCCACTTTTTAGTTCTTTAAATAAAACCAGATATAATGACAGGGAAATACAAACATTACACCACAATTCGGGTGTTTTTTTCTTCTTGACGCCATCATTACAGATGGTTAACATTTCTTTGAAAATAATTAGTACTTATGATAATAAAGTATGTGATTATTATCTCCCTAAATAAAAGATTTACGGCTGCTTATATACTGTCCTCCAAATGAGTCTAGACGCTGTTCTGAATTTCATGGTGTTTGAGGTAAGAATTTAAAAATAGAGTCTGGACGAGACCGAGGCTGTTCTCAAACCCAAGTGCGCTCTCTACCTATACACGCGATCACACGCTTGTGACGCTGAGCAAATGCTGTCTATATAGGCAGCTCAGTAGATTTTGAACCACAACCCGAGAGTTTATCCTCTTACGTAACTCATACCGCGGATACACTGACTAAAACCCATTTGAAATACCCCATGTACTGTCACTCGTGAATTTAAAATCAGTCTTCTCAAAACGCATTCAACACGATCTCTAGATAAAGTTTATAGTGATTTCCTGGCGCGCGTTGAATCTGATCCATCCATCCCACATTAAATACTTCCGGGTATTTCACTACACTTCGATGTTGGCATGATTTGGGTTTGAGTAAATCGTTTTTCTTTTTAACATCAAGCAACATGGACGAGAGCGTCTCGAAGTGAGCGTTTTTTGTTCTTTGATACTCAATTGATACTTTGCGGCTTTGTTTTATCCAGCCAGATGTGATCGTGTACATTGGTTTGGCCATGTCCAGATGTTGATCTCAAGCAGATTGGTAATCCATGGGATTAAATGCTGCTGCTGTGTGAAGTACTGTATTGTACATTAACGTACTCGCCATGAAACGCATCGTTTTCTTTCTGGCGTCTTTTTTCTTGACGGAATGTTCAAGGAGACCCATTAGGGATGCCCTAGACGACGAGTACGGTGAGTTATTGTGAATGGGATTACTTTGAAAACATTATGGATACATTTAATTTGAAAGATTGTGTTTTGGTGACGCCGTGATAACCATCGTGCGCTTTTTAAAAAAATCCATTACTGTATTTTAAATCTTCATGTTTTTGTCATTTTGTCGTTTTTGTTTTCGAATTTAATGACTTTACTCAAACAGTTTATGGAGAAACTAAACTGCAAGAGCATTTTTCCTACAAGAGTTCACTATGGCAATTTACCAAAATACTATACTTTTAGTTATATGCTTATAATTAGTGGTATTATAAACAATATTATAAACAACAATATAAACAGGGCTTGACCTTAACCTCACCAGCCACTGTGGCTAGGTCACTGGCCTCAATTTTGTTGTTGGGAAATAAAATTTTATATGATTAAAGTTTACATTAATTTTAGGTTAAATTATAGTCATTTAAAATATAGAAGCTTCTTACTGTTAATTGTTTCGATTTTTTAGAAGGCTGTTAGGTTCCTATTAGTCCACTGGTTCACATTTACAACTGCGTGTTTGTTGTGTCAAAATATGGGTTGATTTTTGCATTGTTCTGAACAAAAACAGCAGATGGGCTTATTGAAAATGCACATTCATTCTCAAAGCCTCAATGGTTGCCTGTGACAAAACAACACACATGCTGGAACACCGCATGAGTAGAGGGGAGTGACAATTATTTTGCCACCCCACTCAAAGCGTTCTGTAAAAATCTCCTCTGGGATTTTCAGATCTTTCATCCACTGAAATAAATTAAGAACCCCTTAAAAGAGAAATGTAGAAGTCCGACAAATAAAAGTTAGAATTGAAAGGTGTCAACTCAAAGAAAAGTCAGGATTCCAAGATGTAAAGAGAATTCTGAGAAAAAATGCCACAATTGCAAATTGTTTGCAAATAAATATGCATTTTTAAGAAAAAAGAATAGCAAGGTGGATATGTACTCACAATTGTGAAAAATAAAGTTATTGTGTTATAAACTCGCAATTCTGAGAAGGTCTGAATTGTCAGATATAAACTCGCAATTGCTAGAAATAAAGTCAGAATTGTGAGATAAAAAGTTGCAATTACCTTTTTTATTTTCTATTCTGTGGCCATAGTTGAGAACACTCGTTCTGAGCAATAATGGAGGGAGAAAAGAGACAGATGCCACTAGTCCTCCTTTAAAAAAACTGCTCTTAAAACTTGTAAATTCACTTTAAAAATAAATATTTGTGCTCATTAAATGACATGTATAAAGTTGTTCCCTGTGACTATTTCAGACCAGCTCAGCTCATTGCTGTCGGACTTTGATGTTCTTCAGCTGTCCAGTCTTCAGCAGCATTCGGTTTGTAAGAGAGACGTCCAGTCACAAACGCACGCAGAAAGATTTCTCGGTTTCACTGCATTACAGAGGTGAATACTCATCACCCATGTACCAGTCACTGCCAAGATTAGTGCTCAAAAACTCTTCTAAATATTTCACAGGCATTTCAGATTGTACCTGACAACCAACACAGAGCTCTTCACTCATGACTTCAAGGCCGTGGTGGTAGGAGAGAATGGCGCTCAAGAGATGTACGAGGTCCAGAGAGAAAACTTCTTCACAGGCCATGTCATTGGTAACTGCAACTCTGTGTTTTAACATCTATAGTACTTTTAAATGTTTAAAATCTAGCAAACTTGATTTTTTTCCCCGCTTGATTCCTAGGAGAGGAGAATTCCAGAGTACAAGCACATATTGGTGACAATGACTTCACTGCTCATATTCTTACCGATGAAGCTGAATACAACATTGAGGTATTACAACGTCATAAATCTGATTTCGTTTATGCCCCTCAACAAAAACAATACATTGATTTATAATCCATTCAGCCACTGTGGAGGTTTATCGAAAACCCTCGTGACGATCGGCTGCTCGTATATCGTTCAGAAGACATCAGGAACGTGAGCCGGCTGACGGCTCCAAAAGTGTGCGGCTACATCAGTGCAGATGCCAGTGAGATGCTTCCAGAAAGTGTGCGAGCAGCCAGCCCACTAGATGAAGATGAAGAGGAGGAGGATAGTAAGTCTTTGAGTTAATTACACATCTTGTGACCTAACACTTCTGCTCATCAGAGCCGAATCTAGACAGTGTAATGTGAGATGCCAAATCTGTACTGTGAGACGCCACTTTATATAGTTGCTTTGTCACCCATGTGTAAAGTTTCTTGTCTTCTCACCCTTTGTCTATTTTCACTTTCTTTTTCTCTCAACTGCGTCTCTTCCACAGGGCATCTAAGAGAGAGAAGGCAGACGCTGGACCACAGTAAGAACACCTGCCCTCTGCTGCTTGTAGCCGACTATCGCTTTTTCAGACACATGGGCCGTAGGGAGGAGAGCACCACCCTCAACTACCTGGTAAAAAAGCCTTCAGTTTCGATATGGCCTTATTCCTGACACAAACAAAAAAGTTTCTGCATAAATTGAGTGTTAAAATCTTTCTGATGTAAAGTCAAATTCAGTTCAATTGGACAGTGTGGTTCTCAACCTTTTTGACTCCATGGACCCCATTGTCAAAGACAATATTTGAAAGCCCCTCTCTGCTGTAATGACAATGCTGCTCATTTTCAAACTTTATTTATGGAAACTAGGAGTGGCAATATATTAAAATAGTTCAATAAAATCACTATAAATAATTCAACTGATAAAATTCCACTATTCCATGATTTTTCAATAACTGAATGTTCTTCAGTGTTTACACTTTTACATCAATTAATTTACATTTTTTAGCCATTAGTGATTTACAATAATGTTTTACTCTACAAATAGCAATTGTTACCTGATGAAATATTTTAGAGCTTGATATACATTACTGTTCAAAAGTTTTAAGTTTGTTAGATTTTTTTGGAAAGAAATTCATATTTTTATTCAGCAAAGATGCATTAAATTGATCAAAAGTGAATTTCTATTTCAAATGAATTCTGTCCTTTTTAACTTTGTTCATCAAAGAATCCTGGGAAAAACATATTACACTTTCCACAAAAATATTAAGCAGCTGTTTTCAACATTGATAATAATGATTGATAATAATGAATAATGATTTCTGAATGATCATGTGACTGAAGTAATGACTGCTAAAAGTCAGCTTTTACATCACAGTAATAAATTACATTATAAAATGTATTAAAATAGAAAAGTTATTTTAATTTGTAATATTTCAGAATATTACTGTTTTTTGATTGAATAAATGCAGCCTTGGTAAGATCATTAAGAGGCTTCTTTTAAAAACATTAAACATTTCCGACCCCAGACTTTTAAATGGTAATGTAACTAGCAAAATTATTTTAAATGTTGCGACCCTCTTAAAAGTTTGCTGAGGCCTCCTAGTGGGCCATGCCCCCCTGGTTGAGAATCACCTTTCATATCCATTTAAAATCTGTCATCTGAGAGGGCTGTATAAAATTGTTTGCTGATGTCTTACAAATTTGCTTTGGATATGTTTAGATTGAGCTGATTGATCGTGTGGATGACATTTACCGTAATACATCTTGGGATGAGGAGTATAAAGGTTATGGAGTTCAGATTCAGCAGGTAAGCTTGGTTCTTTAAGGAGAATGTAGTAAAAAGCTCCACTGAAATGCTGTTTTGGAGCCAGTAACATGGATTTGTCTCTTTCAGATCATAATTAACAAGACACCCACACATTTAGACACAGCAGGAGGTGCCCACTTCAACATGAAAGGGACTCCTGTGAAGAACAAAGATGTCTGGGACGTCAAGAAGCTCCTGGAGGTGAGCGAGCTGGAGCTGTAGGAGCGAATGACTGGATTAATCAGAGCGTCTTCTCTGTATTCCGTTCTGTACTAATTTGAAACGATGAGAGGTGCTTGTACTTAAAAGGGAGGAATATTATTGAACACTTGTGTATTGTGTTTCACTATCTATCTCTTTCTGTGACCTGCTCGGCAGAGAACCAGCAAAGAGAAAGAATGGAAGCATTATTAGAGCAGTTCAATTTGTAGTCCTAAAACCCATCGCGGGGAATTACACCTTTTTAACTGATTTGTGTGGGATTTTTGATTAAAATAAGTCTTCTACATCATAAATTATTCATAGTCATACCTCAAAAGCGAATCCTGAAACCACTGAGTGATTTTAATAGATACATTACTGTTCAAAAGAATGAGGATTTATTTTATTGTTTGTCAGTCACTGCATTTACTTTAATAAAATGAAATAAAAAGAGTAATATTGTGAAATATTATTACAGATTAAATATTTTTTAATGTTAATACATTTTAAAATGTAATTTATTCCTGTGATGGTAAAGCTGAATTTTCAGCAGCCATTACTCCATTCGCAGGGTTACATGATCCTTCAGAAATCATTCTATGTTGATCTGGTGCTCAAAAAACAATAATAAAAAATTATTGAAAATAGAAATCTTTTGTAACATTATTAATGTCTTTACTGTCATTTCTTATCAATTTAATGCATCCTTGCTGAATAAAAGAATCCATTTCTTTACAAAAAGGCACATTGTAGTCCTTATATACCTTATTTTGCTTGTAGATAGAAAACCAATTCATAAAAGTGCTTTAAAAACTCCCAAGGGAATTTAGGGTTCCTGGTTGGCCTTCAGATTAAGGTCAATATTAAACAGCTGTGCTATAAATGTAGTAAAAAATGTCATTTTGTCTTCCCCCTGCAGCAATTTAGCATTGACATGGCAGACAATGCATCCACGGTGTGCTTGGCTCATCTCTTCACCTATCAGGATTTTGATGAAGGCACACTTGGCTTGGCTTACGTGGCTCCTTCCAAACCAGGCTTTCCTGGAGGTCTCTGCTCTGAGAGTGAGTGCCAATACCATATTATGGATGAATAAATGCCATTTTCACCATACTTAGACATTTTGTTGTTTGTCTTTTTTTAGAGTGTCCACCTTCAGGAAATGACAACCGTGCTATATACCTCAACACTGGACTAACCAGCACCAAAAATTACGGGAAAACCATTCTTACCAAGGCAAGTGAAGTCCAAACAAATGTGCTTGATGTAATTATTTGTTAAACTGATTTTCTGACCATATGCCAACAGGAAGCAGACTTGGTTACTACCCACGAGCTTGGCCACAACTTTGGCGCTGTTCATGACCCAGATGATGTGTCATACTGTGCGCCCAGAGAGGACCAGGGGGGCAAATACGTAATGTACCCCATTGCGGTGAGCGGGGACCACTCTAACAATAAAGTATGTCCTTCGGTGATGTGAGTTCAGCTTGGTGTCATTGTTCAGAATGTCACATGATCATTTTGTAAGCGGTTTGTTTTTGTGCTTCCTTATAGTTGTTTTCAAACTGCAGTAAGATCGCCATAGCAAAGCGACTGAGGGCCAAGGCCTCCACCTGCTTCAGGGAGAGGAACAGCAATGTGTGTGGAAACTCACGGGTGGAGGAAGGCGAGGAGTGTGACCCTGGACTGCTTCACCTCAACAGCGACCGCTGCTGCACGTCAAACTGCAAACTGCGGCTCAATGTGCAGTGCAGGTACAGCTCCTCCATGTGGCCTCATGAAAAACAATGCACAGATATGCTGAATTAAAGGAACAGTTAACCCAAAAAATATCATTCTGTGATTATTTACTCACCCTTACATTGTTCATTTTCAAATCTTCCCTAAATGGTGAATTATTCATTTGAATCTTCTAGGCTTCATGTCATTTTTCTTCCTGTAACTTCTGTATTTTTTTTTCTTGACACCAGTGACAGGAACAGTGCGTGCTGCAAATACTGCATGTTTGAGAAGCAGGGAAAGGTGTGTCAGGAGCCAATGGATGCCACTTGCAAGGGAAGATCTTACTGTACAGGTGAAGCAAAAACTCCAAGTTTAGATAATTGAATGTACTTCTTTATACAGTATATCTGATTTACATGTTTAAGAATTCAGATCGAGAACAGTTTTAGTATTATTTATTTACTATGCTAGTAGTTTCAATGTCATTTTAGTTTGCATTGGTAATTTAGTTTTTGTCATTTTTGTTTTTAATATTCTTATATGCCGTTATTTATTTTATTTCAGTTCTACTTTTAATAATTTCAGTACTTAAATAACTTAAATTTATTTCAGCCAAGACAACATTTTTTTTGTACAATAACTTTTTATTATTTTCAAGAACACACACATACACACACACACACACACACACACACACACACATACACCTACACACATTTCTATGCAACATTCTTATGTTTTGTTCAAGTTTCATCTAATATTTGTATTTGATTTAATTTTAGCTTCATTTCTATTACCGAATAGCAGTTTATCATAGATTTAGTTAACATTTCATGAAACCTGTCAGTAATATGTCTAGGTCATATTTAAACCCTGTATCAAAAGATAAGATTATAATCTTTTATTTATTTATTTATTTGGTACTATTAAGATATTTTACATTGTGAGATTATTACAATATTTTTAAAGACTTTTTTAAAATCACATTTGGTTTTTATGGTACCATATTTAAAAGGATTAAAAAAAAAAGTCATATTCTCATTAATGAAATGCAAAGAAATAATGCTGTATTATATTTAAATTATGAAATATGTTTATATCATGGTAGTAATTGTTGTACTCATTTATTGATATTTTATGACAATATGAGAATCACTACACTAATGAGAATCACTATGGTAAATGGAAAATATAAAAGATTTTGAATGTAGAGTATCCAGGTGCATTATGGTAATGAGAATTTGGGAAGTAAATGTTCATACATGTAATGAAAACAGTGTTGCAATGCAAAAACATCTGCTAAAAACGGGCAAAATTCCTTACCGATGAGATTTAACTGCATTTGTTTGAAAGTCTATTCTTCTGTGCTTCTTACAGGACTCAGCAGTGAGTGCCCTCCTCCAGAGAACCTCCCCAATGAGACCATCTGTGTGGACAACGGCCGGTGTCTGAAGGGAGAGTGCATCCCGTTCTGTGAAGCTGTGGAGAACCTGCAGTCGTGCGCTTGCAATGGTAAACTGACCTGCTGATAATGCTAATACTGTTGCTACATGGCAGTTACAGTTTTTAAAGTCTGTCTTGAACAAACATGAACTTTTTTACTTTTCCTGTATCTCATTTTTCAGAGACAAATAACTCTTGTAAGGTGTGCTGTAGGGATAAGAACGCTGGATGTGCTCCCTATGTCAATGACAAGGGCAGCCACCTCTATCTGCGGAAAGGCAAACCCTGCACTGTGGGCTTTTGTGATGGAGCGGTGAGTGCCAATGTACAGTTACAGTTATGAAAAAACGTATGTAAAAGCTGTTTTTATTCACCGATTAATTAGAAATGGTTTGCATTCAGTTATTTAAACATTTCCTTTTATTCCCAGGGCAAATGCATGAAACAGGTCCAGGATGTTATTGAGAGGTTGTGGGATTTCATTGAGAAGTTGGACATCAATACTTTTGGTAAGTTATCTGTGAACACAGTAAGTTTATCTCACTTGAAATCCAATTGAGGAATGTAACCTGTGTGTGTGTTCTCAGGGAAGTTCCTGGCTGATAACATTGTTGGCTCAGTGGTGGTCTTCTCACTAATTTTCTGGATCCCTCTCAGCATTCTGGTCCATTGTGTGGTGAGTCATTTCCACTAACATCTTATAGCTACTTAGCTCTGAGGAAATGTATGATACTTTAATAGACTGACCTTGAGTGGTATTATAGTGTAAAGGACTATTTATGCCGATACTGAAACAAAGAAGTGAAATAAATTGCAGACAAAAGATCTATTTACACCAAGAGCGTAAATTAAAATTTGAAATCATTCAGAAGAATAGTCTGCTTCCACCAAGACTAAAACAAAAAAATGGAATAAATCACGGATGAAATGTCTATTCACACCAAGAGCAAATGAAAAATTGAATAAATCAAATGAAACTTCTTTTCACACCAAGAGCAAAACAAGTGTTAAATGAATCACAAACAAAATGTCTGTTTACACCAAGACAAAACAAGAAAATAAATAATTCATATATTAAATATCTTTTTTTGCACCAAGAGCCTAACAAAAAGGTGAAATAAATCACAGGCAAGATGTCTGTTTAAACCAAGAGCAAAATGAAAAAATTAAGTAAATCACACTTAAATCAAAAAGAAATAACACTCTTAAAGGTCCTAATTCAGGTTATTTGCAACCAATCTGATGATACAAATTTCACTTGCTTCAGTGCAAAATTTGGCTGATTTCAAATGTGTACATTTTACATTCTTTTTTTTTTATTTTAAAGCAAAAAAGCACAGACAATTTCATTCACTTATATTAAGGGATATTAAAAGGATAGTTCACCCAAAAATGAAAAATCTGTCATTAATTACTCATCCTCATGTCGTTCCAAACCCATAAGACCTTCGTTCATCTTTGGAACACAAATAAAGATATTTTTGATGAAATCCAAAAGCTTTCTGACCCTGCATAGACAGCAACGCAGCTAGACTAAAGCTCTCAGATTTCATCAAAAATCTTACTTTGTGTTCCGAAGATGAACGAAGGTCTTATGGGTTTGCAACGACATGAGGGAGAGTAATTAATGACACAATTTTCGGTGAACTATGCCTTTAAATGCAAAATAAGTTTTAAGTTGCAATAATTACAGGCCCCATCCAAAGAATAGTTTGTTTTGTGTTTTACAAGATTACTGTCTCTCTTTGTTTTTAGGATAAGAAACTTGACCAGCAGTATGAATTGAACACAAAGTCACTCTTCTACCCCAGTGTGAGTACTAATCAGAAAGCTTATTTTCTTTAACATATTATGAAGTGTAACAATTGACTGTGCTGTCCCAGAATGCAGAGCTGCTGAGCAGTCTAGAATCAGCCTCAGTGCGGATCTTCAAACCACCCACATCCTCAGGCTCCTCTGCAGTGCCACGCTTCCAGGCGTCTGGACCTCTGCAGACCAGCACACCACCTGTCTCCATCTCTCAGGTGGCTCCAGCTCCAACCCCAACCCCGTGTCCTCTCCCTACAATAGAGCCCCAACACATGGCCACCATCCAAGAAGATCCCAGCTATGATTCCCACCTGGATGAACAAGCCCTGGGAGAAGACTTCCCTACCTCTGGCTCGGTGTCACGTTCCTTTGATGATCTGACGGAGAACAGAGAGAACGCCATGTGCTTCAGGGTAAATAGACATGCACGGAGTAACAGCAAGGAGACTGAATGCTAAGAGTGTAATTGTATAAAATGGGGAAAAAAAGTAAGTTAATGGGAAAAAGAAATGTGAATATGAATGAAATAAAAGGGAATATGATTGGAAATGCTCAAAGCTGAGCAGAATGAACATTACATAAGCATGGAACTACAATGCGTGCTTACAGCTCCAGTATTGAAAATAACCAGAATGCAGTATGTTTTAAAGGGATAGTTTACTTTAAAATTTTAGGATTTATTCACCCTCATGTTGTTTCAAAGTTGTATGACTTTCTATCTTCTGTTCTGAATATCTCGCTGGCCTTTATACCAAGAAATTCACTATAAATAAGGATGCAAAAGCACCATTAAAGTATCTCAGAAGTGATTCGTAAGACTTATGCACAGTATTCCAAGTATTTTGAAAAATTATGATAGGATTGTGTGAGGAACAGACTCAATTTTTTTCAGCTGTTAAAATAGGTATGAAATCTATTTTCTAAAAGCATGTTATTGGTATCATTATTCCTTTTTTTTACCACCATATAATTTGCTTTTGAAACACCTCTCTTGTTACGTGTGCTGGATCATTGACGTATGCGACCATGTAGTCCGCTTAAACCCTGCTGCTTTCTTATAATCGATTGCAAGCTTGCATTCAGATCTGCCTCTATCCATTCAACAACCGATGGATAGAATCAAGTCCCCATCCTACTTTTTTTCTTTTCAGTCATCTTTTTCACTCAGTACAAAATAAAAGTTTGTTGCTATTTCCCTTACATCACCACTTTAATTACTGGTCTGTTCCTCCACAATGCAGCACATGTTGGGTTAATCACTTTTCATGCTACTTTTAAGGTGCTGAAAAAAGATGTCATAAGTTTTGGAATGACATGAGGGTGAGTAAATGAGGACAGAGTTTTTGTTTTTGGGTGAACTATCCCTTTAAGAGCGCTGGACTTTTATAAAGAAACAGAAGGCACAAATCATTCAGTGACTATGCATTAAATAGGAACTTAATGTTGTCAGTCCTGTTAGGATTATCAGTATACTGCACACATAATCACACACACACACACACACACACACACACACACACACACACACACTCATCAGCGTTATCTAAACATGACCAGCATCATTGTTAAAGTTTAACTGCCCAATACTAAGATGTTTACAGGTCTTTTTTTTTGTCTGAGAGATTGAGCAGATGCTAGCAGATCTTGAGAACTGTTATATCATAAAAATACCTGTTATATTTTAGTTGATTTTTTTTTATGTGTATGTGCTCTTGACACTCGCCAGCAAATTGTTTTGTAATCTCTGGAACACAATCTTGTGTTTTTGCTTTTTATTGTTTGCAAGAGACAAGCTGATATTGTAGGGGCATTTGATATTTTTAGATATTGTCTGTGAATTATTATTTTTTGCTTTCATTTATACTGTTCTTGAAACAACATGTATTAGTATACATTAATACTTAAACAGTTATACCAGCAGATGTTATACATGTTTGGTAAATGAGAAGTTTTTGGCTCATTGGCTTAATATGAAACTCCCAAGTCAAGACAATCAGGCTGTTAAGACTTTTCAGCAACACAATGTTCATGACTGTATGCAAGAATGTGTATCTTGCAGCTGCTCCCATAAGAATGTACTGATGAACACTGCTCTGAGATCAGTATCCAAAGTGCCTTGTATTTGTTTTTTTTATTTGTATTGTGAAATCGTATTTTTCTCCACGTGTTTTGTAATATAATCTATAGGAAAACTCAAAAAGGGAATATGAGTGTCATTTATAGGTGGCTGAACAGTCACCTTCATCTGAATCTTATTCAGAAATTTAATTGGGAATGTATTGGTGTTGATCTTGTAGAATACCAAGCATACTAGTAAGTACTAGATCTTATTACGTGACCCAGCCCTGAAAATGTACTTTGTTTTTATTCTCTGGTGTCAAACCCTGTGAAGTCTTTTTTGATGTTAAGAAATGTGCCCATAAATACTCCGACTGCATGGTTCCTCACAATGTTGTAATGGGACAAGAGAGAAAGTATTGAATATTGAGAGTGTTTTGTATCAGTGCGTTAAATATTTGTGTAACTTGGTATATTTTGCAAGCTTTTATTTTAAAATAAAGTGTCAGCTTTAATGCGAGTTGCATTGAAACTTAAGCTCAACTTGAATCAAAGACCTCTTTTATTAAATCAGTACATTAGATCTTAAATTACAGCTCCTTTAACAAAATGAGACAAAAACAACATTTTAAATGATCACTACATATTGTATGTAGCAGAAATAAAAAAGAACTGAGTCCTGACTGCACACATGTATCAACATCTAGCTTGAACTGTTTTACATTTGTTTTTAATGTAAAATTCAATGCTTCGAAGTGCTTTGGCCAGTCCAGTATCTGGTGTCTTCAGTCTGGTTGAAGTAGTTCAAGTTAGATGGACTCTGATAACAAAAGTTCTGGAAGGAAATTAGGAGCCCATCTCACATGACAGGGTTCATGGCTTCATACAGCCTCTGTACAGCGAGCTCCACCATTTCTCTGAGAGAATCATCTTCAGAATTGTCGTCCTCATACTCCACGGTCTGAACACAAACATAAAAACACACAAGAATTAGAAGACTTCTCTTCCTATAAAACTTCTGTGTGTATGCTTCACGCAGTATAATACTTACTCGGTTTTCCAGGTTGATGAAGGCAGTTTTCCCATCTACACTTACAGCGAGACAGTTCTTGTCTTTAAAGTCGACACACTCTTCTCCAAACATGTCTCTGCAGATTGGGGCAGAAATAGAATTTAGTTCAAAATAAATATCATTGACAGCTAGGAGAGTGCTGTGAGGATGAACTTACTGGAACATTTTCAGTAATCTGTTCTGGAAAACATTCACATCCACCTTCTTTTCTTGGGGCTGAACAACTATGATGAAAAAATAAAGAGGAAAACAAAAATGTTGGTGTAAATATGACTAGTTATTAACAATTTTCACATCACGAGAAAAAAAAAAAGAGAAAGAATAAGAAACAAGGAAGGATAGAAGGGGGGAAGAAAGTAGTGGTCGACCGATATATTGCCAAGGCCGATATATCGGCCGATATTTGGCATTTTTCAAATATAGTTATAAAAATATTACAAATATAATAAATACGTTTTTCTGTTTGGCCGATGTGTTCGAGGCAGGACTTTTATTTTGACGGCGCGGAGAGCGGCAGCGCCCGAGCGCACAGTGCTCACATTCTCCCTTTTGTTCGCTGTCTTCGTTCAGTTCTGTCTAATATGGATAGAAGTCTATCTAATAATCATATAGAACTGTTAAACAAAGGAATTCAAATGTATACAAAAAAAGTATTATAACGATTGCTTTAATATTATTAGTAAAAGAAAGGCAAACATTATAATAGTTTCTCATTTGCCGTCAGCATTTAGCAAATACGCATTTATATCATTTAAACAAATCTTTGAATGACTAATGATGATGAACATTTAATTTCACAAACCTTGCAGACTTAGTCGAATCTAGTTGAGATCTTGTGAAGTGTGCATTTGTATCCTGCATGATCACGTGTTCTCTGGGTGACGGTCGGTCTGTGCAAATTGAATGCTGAAAGGAGGAGAGTTCTGCTTGACTGGAGACGCGCGATCGACAAACTTGCTGTGAGATCTTGTGAAGTGTGCATGTGTATCCTGCATGATCGCGTGTTCTCTGCGTGATGGTCGGTCCGTGTGAATTGAATGCTGACAGGAGGAGAGTTCTGCTTGACTGGAGACGCGCGATCGACAAACTTTAAACTCGTGATTTCAAATTATTCTGCGCTTTATGCATTTGCCCGCTGTCATATTCATTGCATGCTGTATGTAAAACGAGTGTTACCTTGGCTTTATTTGAATGAAAAAAATAAATAAAAATTATATATATATATATATATATATATAAATGATTCCCAATGCACACAAACTTCCCAGAATACTGGGTGCCCTGTTGGTTACAGTATTTACTTCCTTTTTAATTAGATATTTATCAAATTTATTTATGTGAAAAATGCTTTGTCTTTTAAAGTATAAGTATGTTTATTTTACACAATTATTTTAAATCCATTTTCATGTAAAACGAGTGTTACCTTGGCTTTATTTGAATGAAAAAAATAAATAAAAATTATATATATATATATATATATATATATATAAATGATTCCCAATGCACACAAACTTCCCAGAATACTGGGTGCCCTGTTGGTTACAGTATTTACTTCCTTTTTAATTAGATATTTATCAAATTTATTTATGTCAAAAATGCTTTGTCTTTTAAAGTATAAGTATGTTTATTTTACACAATTATTTTAAATCCATTTTCTTCAAATTTCAAATTTCTTAAATATAAATTAAAATAAATAAAATGATATCGGCTTTATATCGGCCATCCTGCTTTCCAAGATATCGCATCGGCTGTCAAAAAAATCCCATATCGGTCGACCATTTGGATAGAAATCGGTCGACCATTACACATACAAATTCCTCGTATGTGTAAACATACCTGGCAATAAAGCTCATTCTGATTCACTAGAAGAAAGTGAGGAAAAGAAAGGAAGCAAGCAAAATAAAGTGAGAACAGGAGAAGAAAGGAAAGAAAAAGAGCAAGTAATAAAGAGTAATATATAGAAAGGAAGGAAATAAGCAAGCAAAAAAGGAAGAAATGAAGATAAAGTGGGAAATAAAGGATGATAAAAGAAATCACATGAGAATGTAAAAGAGAAAAAAAGATGAAGAATGAAAAAAAAGTGTATAAATATATCGATATATCGTTTTGCCGATATTATCGGCCGATATGAGCCTGTCGCCGATATATCGGTATTGGCGAATATGCCGCCGATATGAAATTTTTTTTTTACATAACATATAATGCAGATAAAATGCTTGAAATGGTGTAATTACTTAGTTTGTCCAGCAGAGCGCGCTCCATTGTTTGCTACTGGCGACCTGGATGAAACGCTTTAAAGCTTAAGTGTATGGAAAACCATTGAAACTTTGAACGGCCATATCTCCGTAACGGTGCGGCAAATCAGCACCAAATTCGGGGGATCACTTCAGCTCAAGGAACCCTCTCGAACGCGAATCGAGTGTACGTCTCGAGGCCCTCTTTCGAATGAGACCACCCCCGCGTGGATAGCCCCCGGGGTTCGGGAGTTACGGCTGGTTAAATTCACGGTCCGGCGCCGACCGATCTAGGCCGATATATCGGTATCGGCCTTTTTTTACTCCCTAATATCGGTATCGGTCCCAAAAAACCCATATCGGTCGGGCTCTAATAAATATTTATAATTTCTATTTCTAATTAAAAATTAGAAAATTGAAAGAAACAGAGAAAAAGGAATGAAGGAGAGAGGGAAGGAAGAGCACACAGAAACAGCAAGGAAAGAAGGATGAAAAACAAAGTGAGAAAGAGAAGAAAAGAAAGGACAGAAAAGAACAGAAGGAACAAAGGTAAGAAGCAAGATAAAGACAGTAATAAAAAAGGAAGAATGTGCAGAAGGAAGGATGGAAGGAATAAAGGGGACAAGAAATAAAGATAAAAAAAAAGGGAAATGTAGGAGGACAAAAAGATGGAAAAGGTAAAGGAAGCCAGAAACAGAGAGAGGAAAGAGAAAAAGAAAGAACAACAACAACAGAAGAAATGAAGGATGCAAGATAAAGCAGTCCTAAAAAAAAAGGAAAGGGAGAAAAAGGGAAGGAAAAAACTAAAGGAAGCCAGCAAAAACGAAAGCAAGAAAAAGAATGGAAAAGAACAACAAAGGGAGAAAGAAAATAAAAAAGAAAGGAAGAAAGACTGCAAAAAGGAAGCATAAGGTAAAAAGGAAGGAAGCAAGATAAAAACGATTTCATAAACTCTTTCAATACAACTCATTGTAACTGATGAAAGCCTTCACCTTTCTGAGCTTTAGGGTTGGACTGCACCTCCAGCACCACTGTGGTGACGGCATCAGCGTACATGTCATTCAGAGGATTGGCAAACCACTGGAGGAAGAACACACAATCAAACCCGAGTCACTTCAGATGCCATAGTTACACTGGTATGTGAATGACCAGAATGCCGCCTCACCTCCAACAAGACCATGTTTTGATCATGAACCACTGTGATGCTGTTAAAGACTTTCAGCGTGCTCTTCTCTGAGATCTCAATCTCCTCCACATCACCTATAACACACACACACACACACAATGAGCACCACATATAAACACATAATACACACACACACACACACACACCTGTCAGGTGCCGTAGCTGACTCAAAAGCAAGGGAAAAGGGCCGGTGAAGGGAATGGCTTGAGTCTGTTTCACTGTGCTCATGGCCAGATCAGTGTAATCTGCATCATTAAGAAAAAAAAGAGCAGGTGTGAGAAGCGCACACTCAAACACATATGAAACACCTGAAGTGATCACAAACAAACACCAACTCACTGGAGAGGTCAGAGGGGGCGAGGATGTGATAACTGAAGTTCTTTTTCACCAGGATGCCCGAGACCCGCTGAGCCTGCACACACTTCTTATCCGCAAGAGAGCCCATCACCTTAACAGGTCAAAGAAAAGGAAAGAAATTAGAAAAAGGACAAAAAGGATTCATCACAGAAATTAAAGATTCATAAAAGTACTTAACTATGCAGTGTTTGTAATGTGATTTTTTCTAGCTTATTTGAATGTTTTTATTGCAACAGCCTCTCATTATAACAATTTATACTGCAAAAGTTTACGTCAGTTGATAATATCAACATTATTCATTATTATTATGAATTAATATTAGTAACTAGACTGATGTCATGATTCACTGAGTTAAACAAGTACATTCGTGACTGATTTATTCAAAATTACCAGAGCAAAAGAAAGAAAGAAAGGAAGGAAGGAAGAAAGGAAGAAAAAGAAAGGAAGGAATGAAGAAAGAAAGAAAGAAAGAAAAAGAGAAAGGAAGAAAGAAATAAAAGAAAAAGAAATAGAAAGGAATGAAGAAAGAAAGAAAAAGAAAGGAAGAAAGAAAGAAAGAAAGGAATGAAGAAAGAAAGAAAGAAAGGAAGGAAGGAATGAAAGGAAGGAATGAAGAAAAAAGAAAGAAAGGAAGGGAGGAAGGAAGGAAGAAAGGAAGGAAAGAAAGAAAGACAAGTAGTTTGGTTGTTCTGATTCAAACACTAGTGAGTTCAATTCAAACAAATTTTTTGCTAGTTTAAGATCTCATGAAGGATTTATTAAGTTGAATGAAGAAAAAGTGTAGTCGTAGTCTGGATGAACCTAATCAATCATTTAATTTGGCAGAAGAACTGAAGTTTGTGATTATTATTTTGACAAACTACTACAGCAGCAGCATCTAACTGTGGGTATGACAGAGAAAACAAGGGAAAGCTAAAGAGACGTGGAGGAATGACAGCTGCGGTCTCACCTTAGCCAGTTTCTCTCCTCTGAAGTTCAGCGTGACGGCCTCAGTATTACGAGGGTTGTGCACCTCGATGTGAACCTCATCATTGTCCTCATACTCTCTTATCAGAGCAGCTTTCAGTCGAGCCATCTCATTCTGCTCTCCATGAACCAGGATCTGAAAACCACAGCAATAACATGACACCTGATCTAGAACCTGATGGCCTGCTGCCTTATGACATTATCACTTACCACATGAGGAGGTTTCAGAGCTCGGATGAACTCGCTGGTCTGCTGGTAGTCTGTATGAGCAGAGAAGGAGATATAGTCCACAGACATCTTCAGCGGAAGCTTCTGTCCGGACATGGTGGTGATCTCCTCTGGCTCAGACATGATATGCTGCACAGAAAACAGGGTGGGGAGGACAGGTTTAATTCAGCATTCATAAGAAACCTGATGCTGATCTGTGGTGATCTTGTTGCTGACGTTTGAGGAGCTTCACCTTGGCGAGCGTTCCTTCCACACAATAACCTGCTATGATGACACCGTTCCTCTTGTCGGTGCACCAGCTCTCAAAAAGCTCTCTGGAAAGACCGCTCTGCATCATACCTGGAGATGCCATCACCACACTAGGGCCAATGTCATCAAAATGGTCCATACTCTGGAGGACAAGACACAAGTTTATACAAATTAGATACAATTTTGGATTATGAAACTTGTATTTCCTACTGAACCAGTGTTGTTATTGTTAACTAAAACTATTACAATTATTTGTTGGTAATTGAATTAAAGCTGAAATAAAAAATATATAAATATTATATTTAAAAAATTTTCCTTGGCAACTAAAGCAAATAAATATGTTGAAGTACTACAAAATTACTACAAAAAGTGAAAAAAAAAGAGAGAAAACACCTGACATAAAAATAAAGTAAAATATATAGAAACAATAAATAAAAAAAATATTTATAACAAAATTACTAAGACTAAAATGAACACAGAAAACATAAAAATGAAAGACTCAAAATCAAAAGAAAATATAAATATTAGATAAATACTTCTTTCTTGGCAACTAACTGAAATAAGTAAAAAAATTGAAATCAAAAAGAAATCAAAATAGATAGAAATATTTTTAAAAACAAAAACTAGCAACTAACAAAATTACTAAACCAAACTAAAATCTAAGTTCTGTCTGGTCTATTCATAGATTGTAAAGGTGCCAACCTTAAGATTGCTGATATGCTTGAAGACAAACGGGTTGTTAACGTTGATGGCCTTGCGGATCTTGTCGTTCATGGCGTTCACGTAGGTCTGGTACACCGCCATGCACTTCTTTGCCAGGGATGAGGCATAGTAGATGGGAATGTCATGGAGTTCAGGGTGATTCTGCCAGTATTCATCTGAAACAGAGGACATGCAGAACTTCAGTGAGTCATTGTTGAAGATGAAGCTGAAGAGTGTGAACTGCTGGACTTTACCTAGAATGAGCAGCAGCTCCTGGGCTCGACCCAAAGCAAACACGGGGATGAGACAGCGGCCCTCACGGTTCACTATGTCATGAACCGTGTTACAGAAACGAGCCTCTCTCTCCTCTCTCTTCTCATGGATGTGTGTGCCATATGTAGACTCCTACATGAACAGAAAAGTAGACGGGCATAAAACAGGTTGTAATGTATTTCTTTTGTAAATCAAATGTAAATAACAAGTAAAAAAAGAAATCATGTCACCAGCATAAAATCTAGTACATACTGTGATAAGAATGTCTGGTTTGACGCTGGGAATCTCAGCTGCCATGAGATGTCGGTCTTCTTGACGTGAGAAATCTCCTGTGTACAGTAGCTGAAGAGAATGACCATGATCATTAGCACAAACTGAGTGTGAGTGTTACTGAAAAGATCTGAAGGAAATAACTACACCTACCTTCACTCCTGCAATCTCAATCATGAACATGGCTGCTCCCAAAACATGACCTGCGTGGTAGCACCAGAACTTGATGCCGGCCACCTCTTTCACTTCATGGAAGTTGATGGTCTCAATCTTGTCCATGCTTTCTTCTAGATCAGTCTCGGTGTACAGCATATCATCCGCTGAGATGTTGCTGCAGAATCAAGGAAATCATACAATATATTAGAGCTGGTTCTTTATAAAAAAGAAAAAATTGAAAGTGCTGTTTTATCGAAACAAGCTCTTTGGAGTACCTGACTTTCACATAGTCTGAAAGCAACCAGCGGTAAATGGCTTTGGTGGCATGGGTCATAAAAGTCCTCCCTTTGAAACTTGTCTTTTGTAAAAACCATGGCAAGGCTCCACAGTGATCCAAATGAAAACTGGCAGAGAAAAAGAGGAGGTCAGCAGATAGTTAAATATCAATGATATCTTTCATTTAGAGAAAGGGACTCACTGGCTGATGAGGAGCAGGTCGATCTCAGCTGGGTCTATCAAATCAATGTAAGGCAATGCATCCATGCCCTCCAATCCAGGGTGGATGCCACAGTCCAGCTGCAAAGACATTACATGTCAAAAATACATCTGTCAAAAGCATCAAAAGTAGGATAGAGCAGAAAATATTGCTTACCATGATTTTACGGCCCTTGAACTCCAGGATGATACAGGACCTGCCCACCTCTTGACCAGCTCCTCTGTTAGAAACATCACAGTCAAGAAGATATACTAGTTACAGTACTCCGAGAAAGTATTAACACGGGTGCAAAGTTCTTTAATAACATTTTGGTCCTGTTAGATATTGTATTTATTATTTGAAAACTGCAAGTTAAACAGTAAGTCAACAAAACATTTGGTGCGTTATAGAACTAGTATTGAACACAGTATGAATGAACTGAACTCACAGTGGCCTTATGAGGAGTTGATCACTCTCTTCTGCAGGCACTGGTACATCCGCTTTACGTTTTGTAGCCATGCTTGTGGTGTATTTTACACTTAACTAAGAATTACTTATTCAATATCCATCGATACTTCTAATAATAATCGACAACGATCATGAGCACTGAGAACCACACACCATGGACACGAGACAAGTACTTCCGCTGTGGTCCTGAATCTTCTTCTTCTTCTTCTTATTGGTGTTTAATGGCGGATGGCATACAAGTCTATTTCTTCCTGTTACTCTGTGCTTACCAACAATTCTTTGAATGCTATAAACCATCTCCCTGTTCTTTCTTCTTCCCAATATTTCTGCCATCTATTCTTCACATGTTGCTTGATTAAACACTTCATTTCACTCTTACCATACGTTATCTGCATGTCTATGTCTACTTTCTTTGTTGCTTCCTTTGCATATTCGTCTGCTAACTCATTACCGTTTACTCCCACATGCGCTGCCTGGTACCCAACAGAAAGCTACATAAATTCCCATCATCTGGATCCTATATATTGTTTGAAGAATCTCAATCATTATATCTGCTCTGCTCTCTGAATGACATGTTTTAATTATAATTAAAGATGAACTTGATTCAGAACATATGAGTGTCCGCATTGGCTTATTTTCCTCCACCCATTGCAATGCCAGTAAAATTGCAATCATTTCACCAGTGTAAATTGACAAATTATCTGAGATTCTTTTACTGACTTTGACATTAAATTCTGGGATACTAAATGCCACACCTACTTTGTCTTCCATATTTTTCGATGCATCAGAATATATTTGAACATAACCATAATAATTTTCATGAATGTACTTATGTGCTATTTGAACATTTGATTTGAATTTATCCTTATTTTCCTCACTTAACAATGTCATATCTACCGTAGGTTGAGATGTGGTCCTGAGTCAAAATAAAAGTTCGACGTGAACGTAAAGAAAATGAAAAAAGTTCCCTAAAGCTGAGAGTTAAATAGGTTATCAAATTATATTGAAAAGCTTTGAGGCAAAGTACACAAGCTTAGTTAGGACAGCAATAAATAAATACATCTATACAAATATATTAATAGATAAAAAAACTTACGAATGAATCAAGACGAATGTTGTTGCCAAATAATGAACTATATTGCCACTGTACTAAAGTCAACACCATGTGAAAATACTGTGTGGAAAATGTGTGCTAAGTTAAAAGCGTATTGTTTTTTTAACATTATTTCAGCTTTTCAGGTTTTCAGCGTTAGGTTACGTCCCTAAACTCTGATTGGACAGCCAGATCAGGACTCCTCTCTCGTTGGCGGACTGGATATGATTGACGGGCGATATGATTCCGCCTACAAATCACATGTGCAGTGAACTTCTACTGTACAGGTACGAATGGGTGGAATCCAGAAGTGTTGATCTGGTCAGTTGCGCGTGTGATGGAGCTGTTCAACTCTCCTGTTCAAAGACGAATTAACTTCGCATTGCCTCTTTTTCTTTTTGATCTGTTTGGACTCCATACGGAACTTTTTAAACTAAGTATTTTAAGGAATGACTGACACGAACTGAGTTTGAAACGGGTTTTGTGCGGACTTTTTTTAAAAGTACAACATTTAACACATTTTATGTTTCTCGTCTTGGTTTTAGTCTTGATTTAAAGGGAATAACCATGCCTGATCAACTGACAGTGCCGGAGTTTATGGACATTACCAATGAGGACTATAAAGCACCAACAACATCAGTGTTCTGTACGCGCATGGCTCACTGTAGGAATACAGTCGGCGCTTTGGAAGAGGTAAAACACCTTTACAATGTCAATAATACGGATGTAGAGTATAACACAATTTACAGACTAGCGCGAAGTGCGCAATTATGTCTGTATCTGTATAACTGTATTACAGAATGTGTGCTAACTTCAGAACATTACTTCAGTAAATACTATAAATTAGTATATTTTACAAAAGGAGCCTGGAAAATGACTAACTTCTTGTAGCACCAAAGCTCAATGTATCCCGTGTTGGAAGTGAACCTCGCCCGTGTTTCTCACGGGTTCATGGAACCTTTTTTATCGCTATGTTGACGCCATTCTTAACTTGTTAGCAATTGTAGTCTTTTATAATTCTTAAAGTCACATAATGAACCTGATATCTCATACATTTACCATTAACAGTAATTTGTTATTAATAAATGCATGCAGCAGATTTTATGGACTGATTTACAGGCCTGTGCCTGTCTGAGGTAACAGAGCTGTTACTAACAAATACAGATATTACAGAAATAAGACAAATATCAAAAGAGGGTGGAAGATTTTATAATGCTACAATGATAAACATTTAAAATTATTCACAATACCCCAACTAATAGAAAGTATCAAAAAGTGTCATGGCATTGGTGACATACTGTGGCTGTGCTATATTTTACTTTTATTTTACAGTGGTACTGCCATAATATACTGTAAAAATCAGAAAAGTCAAAAACATAAGTTTTATTAACTTAAAATGTTTTTAAAATGCTTGTGGATCTAAGTTTAATAAGCGTTTTAAGTTAAGCTGATTATTAACTTTACATACAGTAATTGGGATGTAGAACTTTGTCTAACTTGTGTATCAGTTTGTTGAGCAAACTGAGAAGGTTATATAGAGTTACACACCAACACATTCTCACTGAAATGGAAGAAACGTAACAGTAGAGAACACTAATTGAAACATAACACAACATTTAGAACAAAATAAAGTTATATGTGTCACACCCCTGTGGACTGTTGATTGTGGTCTCTCCCTCTGTGTCCTTATTTGGTTGTTCCTGTTCTCGTTATTAGTTAATCACCTCATTGTGCTCACCTGTCTGCCCCTCGTTATCTGCCCTATATCTGTTCCTGTCTCT
>NW_015542409.1:1192587-1193020 GCF_001515605.1 Sinocyclocheilus anshuiensis | reverse complement strand
CTAAGTAAAGTATAGCGGCGTCTTTCCCCTCGTTTGTTTTTCCGGTTTTCGTCAGTTTTTATTTTTATGTTATGGATTACCCCTCCTTCCAAATCCTCCTGCTGGAGCAGGGGGAACGCTCTCTTGAGGACCACACGAACGACTTTCTGTCACTGGCTCACCTCACGCACTACCCGGACAAGTGCCTCTGCTCATTCTATCAAGTTGGACTTAATGCCACCACATGAGCGCAGTTGTCCGGGGATGGTCCTCGAGAGAGCCTCGCCGCCTTCATCGAGTGGGTGCTGGTGTCCTGCAAGTCCCAGCTGAGCGTAGACATCGCTGACAACACCAGCCCCACTCAGGACCCTGAGCCCAGCCCGCCATCTCCCCACGGTACGGAGCATAAGCCTGAGCCCACCGATGACGGAGAGCCATTTCCCGCCGCGATCCA
>NW_015542409.1:1192192-1192481 GCF_001515605.1 Sinocyclocheilus anshuiensis | reverse complement strand
TTCAGTGTCAAAACGAGGAGGAGAGACCTCGGAATCCTCAGTTTAGCCCAGGAAGGGCTCCCGATCCCCCGTCGAGCCTAGGAATGGCTCCGGATCCCCCGTCGAGCCCGGGAGGGGCTCCGGATCCCCCGTCGAGCCCGGGAGGGGCTCCGGATCCCCAGTTTAGCCCGGGAAGGGCTCCGGATCCCCAGTTTAGCCCGGGAAGGGCTCTGGATCCCCAGTTTAACCCGGGAAGGGCTCCTGATTCTTCGTTAAGCCCAGGAAGGGCTCCTGATCCCCAGTTCAGCCC
>NW_015542409.1:1166572-1192172 GCF_001515605.1 Sinocyclocheilus anshuiensis | reverse complement strand
CCACCGCGGTCGTCTGGCAGCCCCTCTGCTCGCCCTCAGCCCACCATCATTGCGGTGTGAGCCCCGCGGGCCTACCATCCTCCAGCGTCGCTGGGGTTGGAGTCTCCCTCAACTCTGCCTCCGAGGCCCGGACTCCGCCTCGGCCCGTAGATCCAGTAGCTCCACCTCGGCTCCTAGCTCCCTCGCCTCCACCTGTCATGTCTGCCTGCCAGCCCTTTGCCTTCCCCTGTCACCATCCCACATCCACTCCTTTGTCCCCCTCCGTCCCTCCGTCTCCACGGCGCGAGGACGTGCCTTCCGGGAGGGGGACGATCTGTCACACCCCTGTGGACTGTTGATTGTGGTTTCTCCCTCTGTGTCCTTATTTGGTTGTTCCTGTTCTCGTTATTAGTTAATCACCTCATTGTGCTCACCTGTCTGCCCCTCGTTATCTGCCCTATATCTGTTCCTGTCTCTTGTAGTCGAGTTTGTCGGTTATTGTGAATGTTACCCCGAGTGTGTGTGTCTCACCTACCTGAATCTGCCTTGTTGTGTCTACATTAAAGATCATTATCGGAATCCTTGTCATCCTCGTCGTACTGCCTGCCTCCACACACCGTGACCGTGACAATATGGAGCTAAAACATATAGGCTATTAATTATGAATATCAAATATTTGTCATAAGTCCCCATGCTTTGACCAAAAACTTAAATTCAAGTGCATCATCAGAGATCAAACTGAGCATGCTCAGCAGCCTGTTAGCTAGACCTTCCTTTACAAACTTGACATTGTAAGTTATTTCTGTTTAAGTTGCTCAAGCTAAATGGCTTAAATATGGACTTAAATTACATTTTAATGTAGTGTCAACATTATCATCATTTGATGGTTCAGTCTATCTTTAAAATTGAGTTTGTCTGACAAAATTATTTTATTACAGAATACAAGGGTTGACCCAAGCATGATACTGTTAACTAGTTGGTGGGCATTAGTCCACATGATGGGTAGTGTAAATCAACATTTTTTTTTCTAGAAACCTTTTTGTATATTTTCTAGGAAAAGTTAGTAACTAGAAACTTACATTGTAAAAATATTGTGTCAGATAACCTAATAATGTTTTGTGTAGTAACATCTATGTAACTGGTTTACACCAATTTTAATGTAATTTTACATTTACAATTTGATCAGGTAGAAAGTTTCTTAACAAAAAACCGTGTAATCATACTACTGATAGGATCAGCTATAGTATAGGTTTCTTCTAAAGGTTTGCGTTAGTTTCAAAATTGCAGTGACTTCTTCAATGGAAATATAAAAGCGCTTTGTTTGTGCAAACAGTTCTGAACTCTGTCACCCTTTCACCATCAGAATAGCAGATCTAGTTGAACTTTACTCATGTCTAAGAATGACCCTGCATTCTGTGCTGTTAATCAAAAGAAGCTCCACAGCTCTTCCTCTTTTACCTCTTTTACACTTTGACTCTGAGCTTGAAGTAAAAATGTTGACTTCTGATGAACGGGAAACGTATCAGTCATTTCTGAATGATGACAAAGAAGCAGCCCAAACACTTGATAGGATGTGTTGTTCACACACTTGGCAGGTTTGGTTTGATTAAAATGAACTCTGTTGTGACTGCACTGTTAGTGAGGTCCATTTAAGTAAGTGTGAACGCTGCCATCCGAACCTTGGAGCGGGCCAAACAATAGGCCAAACGAACCAAAAACAGGATGTGATGTCAGAAGGTGTGACAAAATATCTTTCTTCTCGTCATAGAAGCTGTGATGCCCAGTATGGTTCAGTACAGGCGTCAGAACCAACAGATCTCCGTTTGTGCAAAAGAGGAATTCCTTGGCGCTGTTCTGACTCTTAGATATTTTGTAAGCTCTTTCTGATTTATAAGCTGGTAAAATACCACTATACAGTATGGTATGTGCACACATGCAATGAGCACATTTATCCCAGCATCCAGCATTGTTTGAGATGTTCAGTAAGTTTGCAAAATATGTCATAGAAGGTTCAATGTTAAAAATGACAGTGAATGCTTAGCGAAACAGGACTAAATCTACCATTTACTTTTTTGGTCCTGACCAAAAGAACCAAGAGAACTGAACTGCAAGTGTAAACACACCCATAGTGTATCAAGGACTAGGTGGTTTTTGGAAAGCAGGCATCAGTAAAATCCACTGCCTCAGGCTCTTAGAGTAACTGGCGTTTTTGTGTGACCGGGATACACAGAGGGAAACACTCTTTATGAGTTGCCCTTTGGCACTACCCCATTTGCTTTTAGCCTCATTGGAGGAAGTAGCTGAGGTAAACAGATGTTCATGGTTTATGTAAAGACTGGAGCTAGATCTTGTGCACGTTTCTTTATGCATAAGTTTGCTTATCTGTAAAGTGTTGTCAGATGATGTGGTTGTTTTTGTAAAACCTCTTAAATATATGGATATGCTCTTTCTGTAGCATGAGGGCTGCACACACCCACAGATGCCATAAAGATGGCAGTTGGTATACTCTTTGCTGTCATTTCCGGGTTCTTCCATCCCTGTGCGTGGTGTCCTGCTGAGACTTGCCTTTGATGGAAACCCCAGTGCAGTTAATATCTCTCATCTCTTTCTCGCCCTTTCTGTTCTCTCTTTCTTTCCCTTCATCTTTCTCATTCCTTAAGGCTAAGGCGGGATGGCTGTCCCACTTCTTGTCCCAGCTTGTCCCAGCTAATCTCCTTCTCGCACACACACGTCTGCTCACTGTTTTTCCACAGCTTTTTTTTATGGGTCTGCGGCCCTGTTCGGTCACTCTCTGTTATTTGTTTATTTATTTATTATTTTTGTGAACCAGTGAGCTCAGACTGTACAGTTCTTTCATACAAGACTAATTTGTATAGCATTTGAACAGCCTAGAGATGTAAATATGGGTGTAAAGTGTACTTTTAAATATTGTATCTTTTAAAATTATCAAGTGGATTTTTTTTTTTTGCAGGTCATCTTGACAGTCTTTCCTATTTCTGCCCATTGTACTGAGCTTACAAGTGGATGAAATTAAAGTCCTGAATAAACTTGTATAGCCAATGATTATTTCATTATAAAAATTATAGATATAATTATAAAAACATCTTTAATTTTAACTATTTGAAAAGAACTAAAATGATTCTTCATTGTAAAAAAGGCATCTCCACACTGAGAAAACTGTGGTTAAACAGAATACTTTACAAAGGTTTTTTGTATGAATGTTACTTAATTACATCATTCCATTCCTAAAGCTAATAAAAAAGTTACTTTTTTATTTAAAAAAAAGTATAATTAAATATGGAAGCTCTTTTTTGTCTCTAGTATATTTTTACTGAAGTATAAGCTTGATATGTTTCAGTGAGGAAAATGTTGGCAGAGAGTATCCATATTTTCTCACAACTTTAGGTTTAATGTTTCCATATTGAAAACTTACTAATAATAAACAGATGCTTACTTCATGTTTTAGAAAGAAATCTCTTTCGTGCTCTGTTTTATTCTCACCAAGGCTGCACTAATTTGATTAAAATATTGTGAAATAGTAGTACAATTTAAAATAATGATGAATTAAAAAAAAAAAAAAAAAAAATTTACTCCTCCTGTGATGGCAAAGCTACGTTTACATCAGCCATTACTCCAGTCTTCAGTGTCACATGATCCTTCAGAAATCATTCTAATATGCTGATTTGCTGTTCAAACTCTTATCGAAAAGAGTTGCGCTGCTTAATTTTTGTGTAAACCTTGATAATTTTTCCAGGATTCTTCATTCAATTCAAATTTCAAAAGAACAACATTTATTTGAAATTTTTGTAACATTATAATTTTTTACCTTTGTCACTTTTGGTCCATTTAGTACGGAGTAAATCACCTGTAGGAGAAAAAAAAAACAATCCATGGCGACGGTTTTGCAATCCGTCCCCTCAGTTTATAAACCGTACTCACGAATTCTTAAACTGTTCCCTAGGTTTAACAAATCATGCCCATGGATTAATAAACCGTACCCACGAATTTATGATCCCGTGCGCTCAGATTTTGTAAACCGTACCTTCGTTTTTTTAATCCATACCCACAAATTCATAATCCGTGCGCACGCTTTCGCAATCCGTTCCCTCGGGTTTGTAAACTGTACTCACGGATTCATTTAGCAAGCTCCTAGGTAGCCTACGTGTTAACGAATCATATTGTATATTGTTTTATTGCATATTATTATGTGGAATAGGCCTACAGCAAATTGTCTAAAGGGATTCTCTATCAATTGCAACGGCACGAAGTGGAATACAACGATTTAATAAGAAAGATGTGCATCAAAATCTTGTTTAATTTGTGATAATCTTAGCACTTGATTATTATTGTATAATAAACCTGGCATTGTGACTGACTTTGGAGTCATTTGTTCTTCTTTTGTAAGTCGTTTTGGATAAAAGCTTCCTGACAACATAACCGGTACATTATTGGTTTTGTATTGCTTTTTACCTTCTTCTTTCGAAACTCTATTGTTTTTTTTTTTGTTTTTTTTTAGAAAATTCAGGACATTTTCTATTCTTCTTTTTAGCGTTTATTTTAGGCTATAAAACACAGGCGGCGGTGTTTTATCCTATTGGTGGTTAATATAAAATAAACGCTAAAAAGAAGACTATTTTGTGAGTGTGGATCATGGTCTCATAGGCTACTATGAAAAATAATGTTTGTTTAAGAATTCGTGAGTACGGTTTATAAACTGAGGGGACGGATTGCAAAACCGTCGCCATGGATTGATTTTTTTCTCCTACAGGTGACTTCCCGGGCTCCGTAATTTAGTGCATCCTTACCGAATAAAAATATTAATTTCTCAGAAAAATAAAAAATAAAATCTTACTGATACCAAACTTTTGAATGGTAGTGAATGTTTCATCATAACGCTCTTAATACTCAATGTCAGACAGACTGTGACAGCCGGAAATGTATGAGTGTTGTCAGCTGGCAGGCACCGGGCTTATCCCTCATCAGATGATTTTGTCTCGGTCTCGTACCAGACATGACTCCTGCATAAACATAGATTTAAGGGCACAAGTCTGTCTACTTCACTCAGCTCTTTTTGTGCAAAATTTCCCAGAGCGTGATTCAGCGTGAGTGATGGGTGGCTAAATTACAGGCTGGATGTAAATTCAATCGTGTGTGAGAGGGAAGTATAAACACAATGCCGTACAAAACTTGGTTACAAATACTTTTTACATTTGTTATTATAGTTTGACCTACTTTATGCACAAAAAGATGTTGGTCAATCCTGTAGTTTAAACAGTAGAGCATGGCACTTGCAATGCCAAGGTCATGGGTTTGATTCCCAGGGAAAGCAAGAACTGATAAAATGTGTATATAGAATGCAATGTAACTTATGTAAGTCACTTTGGATAAAAACATGCATAAATGTAAATGCATTACACTCTCAGAAAAGAAATATAAAAGCTGTCACTAAGGCGGTATCCTTTCAAAGGGTACTAATATATACACTTTAGGTACTAATATGTATCTTTAAGGTACCAATATGCACCTTTAAGGGTAAATAAGGTAACAAGGTGTACCTTTTGAAAAGTAACCTCCACCCCAGTGACAACTTTTGTACCTTTTTTCTGAGAGTAGAATATGCAGCATTTTTAACCATTGTAAAGCATTTTAAGGCAGTTAAGTAAAGATGCAGGTCTTGGTGCAGTTTGTTCCTCATTGTGTAAATAAACTAATTTTTCACTTTGTTATCTTACTTTAAAAAAGAAATCATCCTGTGTATTCAGAACTGGTCTGTTCAGCACAAAACATCCCTCTAAGAAAATGATTCATGTTGTTTTGCAGGCGTTGGATCTGGACCGCAGTGTGCTGTACAAAATAAAGAAGTCAGTCAAGGCCATAAACAGCTCTGGTCTGAGTGAGTATTACAAATACGTAACGCCTTAATCAATAACCAACAGGTTTGTGCTAATTTTGCACTTTTATTGTGTAATCAGTTTTGAAAGTAATGTTTTTTTTTTTTACTGTATAAATAATAGTATAATTGTTCTATTAAGCCCATTTACTCAAACAGTGCCAAATGATATATAACAATAGCCTGGACAAAGATTTTGGTTTCATATACAGTGTAATTCAAGTCATTTTTACTCTAGCAAGCAGGTTTTGTGCTCTACCTCACACATTCCTCTCATTCCTACCAGAATCACCGATACCTGTTCCAGCAAGAACCTGCTTATTTCTCTCTCTCTCTCTTTAGAGCTAGATTGTCGCATCTGTAGTTGTTCTTTAAATCTGTTGCTGGTGAGCGATTATCATAGTCCTTGAATAATCTTACCTATTCTGTGCACATACTGTAATACTGTACAGGAATGTTTTTCAGAAGTTTACTGCAGCGATGTTATTGTTGAAGTCTGCATGAAATCAAAATAGAGCATATTTACAGAACCCATTCAAATTAATCTAGAGAAAAAGTGTGTTTGTCTTCATAATCTGTATTCAAAATTGGAAAATTTGCTTCCCTTCTGGAATGGCTTTCTTTTTACGATGTCAGTTTGATGGTTTGAGTAGAACATTATTAAATAAAATAAAGATAAATAGAAAAATTTGGGGAAAAAAACGAATAAAACTGACCAAAGCCCATCAAAAATTACTAAAACTTAAACTACAATAAAAAAAGCTTTAAAAAAAAATATTTTTTCAAAATATGAATAAATACTAAAATATTATATAAATAATACTAAAATATTATTGGTTTACACAAAGATTGATATCAGAATGAGTACCCTGTGAGGTTCTGAAAACTAGTCGAATAAATAATAATAAATTCATTTTTAAAATGATTAAATCGGTGACAGTTCCTTCTTACTAATTTCCTTCATTGCAGGAAGCAGACTTTGTTAGCACGTTGTTTCCTCTTTATAGTAACCCATATCTTAAACAGCCTGTTGGCCTTTCTCTGTACTGCACACCACTGGGGAGTGTGGTTACGAAGCTCTTTTCTACAGCACTTTACTCGTAAACTAGGAAGTATGTTTTTTGCAAGCGGTAGGAATGGAAAAGGCCCACATGACAGGAGTTTGCTCATGCCTGCATGAACCACTGAGATAAGGTCAAGCAAAGTGTATTAAAAACAAATGAGCTTTATAAGGCGACATTTGAGCAATGCGTGAAGTATCCATGATAACCAAGCAGGTTTTTGTATATAATAATAACAATAATGTGGAGAGTAAATGACTGACAGACTGTTTCGGTGTGTTTTCAGCTCACGTAGAGAATGAGGAGCAGTACATCCAGGCACTGGAGAGGTTTACGGATAACACTGTGTACAAAGATGACCCTGAGATGTCCGATTACTTCCTCAGATTTGCTGGTTTCACTAAGGAGCTCACTGGTCTCTTTAAGAACTTGGTGAGCCAGTCTCTGACATCCATCTGTTGTAGATCTTTCTGCTATGAATATTTCAGGCCTGTATTTGTCTTGCCTGTGGCTCGCAAGCAGCTGACTGCACTCTTCAGGAAATACTGCCTTTACGAGTTACATGTAGAGCGTTTTCACACCGATGTATGTAATTACACAAACTATACACTTTGTTTTGAAACTTCTAATGTCTTCTTTTGTGCCCACAGCTGCAGAACATGAATAACATCATCACTTTCCCACTAGACAGTCTGCTAAAGGGAGACCTTAAAGGAGTCAAAGGGGTAACTATGCAGTGACATTTGTATAAAATATTTGTATAAAAAATATGTGGTAGCACATTTGTTTAGTGACCAATTCTTACTATTAACTAGTTGCTTATTAGCATGAATATTACTAGCATATTGGCTTTTTATTAGTACTTATAAAGCATGCTTTATTCTGCAAAACCATATTTTAGATCCCTTAATCCTACCACATACCTAAACTTAACAACTACCTTACTAACTATTAATAAGCAGCAAATTAAGAGTTTATTGAGGCAAAAGTCATAGTTAATAGTTAGTTAATAGTGAGAATTGGTCCATAAACTAAAGTGTGACCAAATATGGACCTTTCAAACATTTGGGGTCGATAAAAATGCAGTAAAATAGTCATATTTTGAAATTTTATTACAATTTAAAATAACTTTTTAATTTTAATATATTTTAAAATGTAATCTATTCTTGAGATGGCAAAGCTCAATTTTCAATTACTTCAGTTTTCAGTGTTACATGATCCTTCACAAATAATTCTAATTTTGTAAATTCTCACAAATACAATGGTTATGGTGGTTTGTGTTTTTTTAAATATATATTTCACCTTAAGGCCCAATCCCAATTCTATTTTATACCCCTTCCCCTTCCCCTTCCCCTACCCCTCCGCCTACCCCTTCCCCTTGTCCCTTGAAACAGAGTGTCAAGGGGTAGGGGTGAAAATATTCCCCTAAGAATTGGGACACCACTACTATAACGTCACACGTCAACATACGTCGTCTAGCTCCTACAATAAACACACCTATACTGGTGTGCTGGTGTGCATTAGAGCTTTTAATTACCGTTCTATATTAATGCGCGGCTTACTGACACACACACACACACACACACACACACACACACACACACACACACACACACACACACACACACACACACACACACACACACACACACACACACACACACACACACACACACACACACACACACACACACACACACACACACACACGCACATATATATATCGGAGATCGCGCAGCTCACACATCCAAGAGAAAAGAAACTTGTCAACGCTGCTCCACGACTTTTATTAATGACAGTTTAAATACTGAATCGCTACATTATATTTTCCAGCAACAAGAGGATAAAATCGTTGTTTTTTAAGTAAACTCACTCTAAATAGAGAAACGCACAGACGCGCATACACGCAACTTTCATCTCAACTTTCATCTCTCTCTCTCTCTCTCTCTCTCTCTCGAATTGGCAATATTTGAGAAAAGGGTTTAGCGATTTATAATTATTGGGGGGACAAGCCCCCCCTCAGTGTCTACGGTGGTTATCGCCCTGATCAGACATGAAAATATGTTGTGGCACTATCGTGCAGTCTATAATGATATGACGTTAGTTAGCAAATATTAGCGATTTTTTGCGAACATTTCTTTGAGTTATGTTCAAAGAAATTAAGGTAAATATTTCTTTAAATATAAACTCACGATCGAATGTAACATAAAAAAAATGATTACTTTTCGTTAAAATCTTTATTAATGCCAAAAATGCTTACATTTATGTGTTTTTTTGTTAGTTCGGGCAGCCATGTTGCCGCTGAAGCCGGTTTACGCTGAGATAATGTGTGGTCCCGAAAAATCTTTGTTTGAAGGGCTGTCTGGCCCTTCCCCTTACCCCTACCCCTCCAACCAAAAGAGAATTGAGACACCCCTACCCCTTCACGTGAATACGTGAAACGGAGGGGTAGGGGAAAGGGGAAGGGCTAAGGGGTAGAATTGGGATTGGGCCTAAGTCTCTTCAAATGTTGACTGTGCTCTCATTTGTTCATCAGGATCTGAAAAAGACTTTTGATAAAGCATGGAAGGATTACGAAACCAAACTGTAAGCACCTATTAACCTCTTTATAATAATCTCAGAATATATATAAAAAAGTAATAGTTACAAATTGATCAGTGAACATTAAATTTAAGCCTTGGACACTCATGAAGCCCTTAGTGATTGGATATCTGTGAGATATTCCTGTTCCTTACAGCATGATGCACAAAAGAAAACACATTCTGAACAAAGTTGTAATAACTGTAGATTAGTATATTTGAATCTAGCATACAGGGGAAGGGGAGGTTGCACTACATAGTAGGAGGTTTAGTCATTTCAGATGTTTGAGTTTAAAAGTGAACTATCCCTTTAATTCCTGGGCCTGTAGCATAGATGAAGAGCTTATCATAATGTGGGGCCATACCTTAAGTAAACAACAGCACCGGCATATGGTGTGTTTGTGCATTATGAGGCATTGATGAAAGCCTAATGTTTGTGCATGGTTAAGTACATACGCTGTAATTTTCTTTTCATGTCAATGCTCTAAACTTATTTACAGGGGCAAGATTGAGAAAGAAAAACGGGAACATGCCAAGCAGCACGGTCTGATCAGAACAGAGATCAGCGGAGGAGAGATTGCAGAAGAGATGGAGAAAGAGAGACGCCTCTTTCAGCTTCAGATGTGTGAAGTAAGGAATGTGGTTCACATACAACCAGCATCAGAAAGGGCAACGATGATGGTCCTAGTTCACTTCTTGCCTTGGTAATATAAGACATGACTAAAGAAAAGTCAGGTATTCGAGTTGTTGTTTATTTTGCAAGGTGACCCAACTTCAAATCCTGACATGCTTTTTTTATGCACGCATGCACACACACACACACACACACACACGTTTGTTTCTGTGAATTGTGGGGACTTTCCATAGACACAATGTCAAAAATGTCAGGTTTTACTATCCTGTTGCATAAACAAGTACACCCATCCAACATACACACACACACACACGACAGCCAGTGATCATCATGCATTTTCACTAAATGTTAAAGAGAAATTTTTGCATTTTGATCATGACTCTTTTGAAACTTAGTTAACAAATAGTTAATGGAAATACAAACCAAAAGAAAGCAACTGAAATTATTGTTTCATACTTTTTTTCCTAGTATCTCATTAAGGTGAATGAAATTAAAGTCAAGAAGGGAGTTGACCTGCTCCAAAACCTCATCAAATACTTTCATGCCCAGTGCAAGTATGTTGGTTTATAATACTCTCCTAGTAACAATACATTTCATTTTTAAATGAGACTTTTAAAAGAATTGGTTTCCTGTTTCCACACAGTTTCTTCCAGGATGGGTTAAAAGTTGTGGACAACCTGAAACCTTTCATGGAAAAACTCGCCACAGACTTAACTACAGTATGTTTTTTGATATCACTGTATGCACTTTTGAAGATATATTCTTTATTTAGACAAAGCAGTTAATTTCTTATATTCTGATGTTTGCTGTTGCTTGTGTGTGAATTGCAGAACAAGCAGACACAAGATGCAGAAAGAAAACAGCTAATGCAGCTGAGAGATATTCTCAAATCTGCCCTACAGTCAGAGTGTAAGGAGGTGAGCCCAAAAATATTTGGAGACCATGATTGATTGGACGATTTAGTGGTAAATCTTGTTGTTTTGTTTGTTTGTGTGTTGAAAGGACCTCCAGTCAAAGCAGAATGCAGGCTATAGTCTTCACCAGCTGCAGGGCAATAAAGCTCACGGCACTGAGCGCTCTGGGATGCTCCTCAAACGCAGCGAAGGGTGAGTTTGTCTGCCACTTCAATGATATTGTCAAGCGCATCCTTTTTAAAAGTTTGCGTGATGAAGGCTTCTCTCCATCTACAGACTGAGGAAGGTTTGGCAGAAAAGGAAGTGCACTGTGAAAAATGGATTATTGACTATTTCTCATGGAACGGTAGGGGAATAAAACAAACACTATGTGTGTAACTCTTTTTTTGCAAGGTTGGCTCCACCATTTTTACAGAGTTTGAGGACAACAGCGTGTTGGAAGAACATAATCTCAAAATACCATTTAGTGGCACTTTCATAAGGATTTTTTAATGTAATATAGTTTGTTCATGTATTAATAAAAAGTATATATATATAAACCTATTTATTATTAAAATGATAGAATTGTAATAAATAAAATTACTGTATGTAAAATAAATTCTGAGAGTTTATATAATAGAATTATAATTGTTACATGCATACTTTTTTTAATATATATATGAAAATATGTTTATTAAATATATTTATTACTTTTATTAAATAACACATAATTCTTTATATTTGTATCTACAGTACAGTATATACCCCATTTCAGTGAGTATCGCTGTTAATGTGTAAAAAAATGCCTTAAATGTACCCATTTTTTCTGCTCTTTCTCTCTTTTTTCTTTCAGGCCAATGCACCGCCAGCAAACCTGAACCTCTTAACCTGCCAAGTGAAGCGTAACCCAGATGAGAAAAAATGCTTTGATCTTATATCACGTAATATACTTTTAACAACCAGCACAGTCCAATACTCTCATAAATTCAGAGCCAGTATTCTCAGAGTCTGTCATAGTTCATATGGTTGATTGGTCATTTTTATTGGCTTACTGTTCTCTTCCATCTTCTAGATGACAGAACGTATCACTTCCAGGCAGAGGACGAAGCAGAGTGTCAAATGTGAGTGTGGAAGTGAGTGTGTGTGTGCTCACACAAACTTTACATGATTTTATAAATGTGATACATTCTCACCATGTGAGAGTGTAATTATTACGTCCATCACTTCTGTCTTTTCATCTCTTCATGTGTATCTTTCTATTTCAGATGGGTGTCTGTGCTCCAGAATAGTAAAGAGGAGGCCCTGAACAACGCCTTTAAGGATGATCAGAACGAGGAAGAGAACAACATCGTGCGGGAGCTGACCAAGGCTATTGTGGGAGAGGTGAAGAAGATGAGTGGCAATGACGTGTGCAGTGACTGTGGAGCTTCCAGTAAGCAATATAGGTTTGATGTAATGTAACCTAGTGGTTAAGCATCTGGGCTGGGGACTGAAATGTTGCAAGTTTGAATCCTACAAGGTTTGATCCCTGAGTTGTTAATGTAATGTAAATGTAAATAATGGCTGAATCAAATTAACTACTGAATCGTTTTTGTTGTTGTTTTCTGCATTATTTGCACTAACCTAACAGACATTTTAGGAGAGCTTGATTCTTGCCTCAGCTCACTCTACTGCTTTTTTTTTTAATGAAATCTACACCCTGTGCTTCCTGTTTTGCATCTGGCTTTTCCACTTCTCTTTGTACATTGTATGAAACTTAGTCATCCCAGCAGAACTTGTTTTATTGTTTAGATCAAAGTTTTTCTTAGAAAAGATAACCCTGTATGAAATACAAATGATACGTCAGTGGCTTTTCACTTGTTGTTACTGCAGATCCAACATGGCTCTCCACAAATCTGGGTGTGTTGATTTGCATCGAATGCTCTGGAATCCATCGAGAAATGGGAGTCCACTACTCCAGAATACAGTCTCTGACGCTGGATGTCTTGGGCACATCTGAACTCTTGGTAAAGTCTTGTAACAAATTGGTAATTTTGAGAAGAAATTGCAAACATACAGATTGTGATGATTTTAAATGGGTTGCAGCTTGCTAACAGCGTGGGCAATGCAGGATTTAATGAAATCATGGAAGCAAACCTGTCAGCAGAGATCCCCAAACCCAACCCTCCTAGTGACATGTGAGCGATCAGTTTCATTGACATCTTTACATTTTTTTATACATTATACATGTCTCACATTAAGATCTGCTGTTTTGTTTTCATTTTTTTTAGTCTTCACATCATACATTTCATTACAATGTTTTCTCTCGCAATTGTCCTTCAGGCAGGTACGAAAAGACTTCATTACAGCCAAATACACAGAGAAGCGCTTCGCTCAGAAGAAGTATGCAGATAACGCAGCCCGGCTGCATGCACTGTGTGATGCGGTGAAGTCCCGGGACATCTTCTCTCTGATCCAGGTGTACGCTGAAGGAGTGGACCTGATGGAGACCATTCAACAAACTAACCAACATGTGAGTTGTAGGTTGGAGTCATTGTGTGTTTTCTTTTTCTATTGAGGTTGTACACAAAAACAGCATCTAACACCACCCGTGTAGTCCGATTCTTGAACAAATGACTCTTATGGGTTGGTTCATTTGAGTGAATCAAATACATATAGTGTGTTTTGCATCAGTATCTTTTTTTAATAAATGTTTTTAATAATATAATATATATATCTTTGCTTTTCACTGACAGGAACCAGGTGAGACAGCGCTACATCTTGCAGTACGAATGGTGGACCGGAACTCTCTCCATATTGTGGACTTCCTTGTACAGAACAGGTACTCCATTGATGTTCTGTATTTTAGCTAAAATAAGATTTTATTCATATTTTATATGCATATTATTCAGACATTTTACATGTCCAAATGTGTGTGTATGTGTTTGTGTATGCAGTGGTAATTTAGACAAGCAGACTGCCAAAGGAAGCACAGCGCTGCACTACTGCTGCTTGACTGACAATAGTGAATGTATGAAGCTGCTACTGCGGGGAAAAGCATCTGCCTCCATTAGTAAGAGTTCATATAATTTGCTCTAACCTCAGGAATTCAAACTACACACACACACACACACACACACACACACACACACACACAGAATTAAAAAAAAAATCTAAATCATTTTTCATGAAAATGAGACATTCTGCTTTTTTTTTTTTAAATAAATCAAGCAAAATTGCAGGTCATTTATTATTAGTATTTGATATATATATTATTAGTATTTGATAATAAAATAGAAGACAAAAAAAAAAAAATTCTTGTTTTTCTTGCAGCTAATGATGCAGGAGAGTCTCCTCTGGATCTGGCACAGCGTCTCAGACACACAAAATGCGAGGAGCTGGTGGGTACAGTACATTTGTTATGTTTAATGCCAGCATTAATCCTGAAGTGCTGATTTTTGCTCATCTTTGCTTTTCTTGAGAGCAAGTTCTTTGCTTTTCCTGAGATTGTGTTCACGCAAATTCCCCTCCAATATGTTCTTCTGTGCTGTGTGATCGACAGCTGACTCAGGCGCAAACAGGGAAGTTCAACGTCCATGTGCATGTGGAGTATGACTGGCGTCTGCATAACGATGACCTGGACGAGAGTGAGGATGAGATGGAAGACAAGGTTAACAACATACTTTTTATACAAAATAAGCCATTTAATTCAGTTATACTCTCTTTAAGATTTTTTTTTTTTTTACAATAAATTAATACTTTTATTAAGCAAGGATGCATTAAATTGACCAGAAGTAACTGCGAAGACATTTATAATGTTACCGAAATGTTTTTCTTCGTTAGCTTAGTTAACACTGAGAGAACATACGTGTTATTGTAAACAATCATGCATATACTTTATGCAAACCTCATTCACTGTTCACTACATAGTGAATGTCACATAGGTTATTACATAAAGATCAAAATGTATTTGGACAAAGAGAATATTGAGCACTGAATATTGGTACCATTTGGCTCATCCTTATGCCATTGATTTTGTGTTTCAGCCCATTCCCAACAGGCGTGAGGAGCGTCCAGTTAGCTGTATTATTCCAGGCATTGGCCCCATGATGCCCAACATGAGCGCTCTGGCACGGGATGTGGCTAATGTGGTCAATAACAAGCAGAGGTCTTTTATTCCAAGCATGATCTGCAACGAGACTTACGGCACCATGCTTGATGTTAGTCCACCGCCTTTGGGTTTACCAGGGGTGCCGGGTATTCCTCCTCTACCGCTTCGTACCTTGGGAAGGGGTAAGTAGCATTCAGGCATGGTGAGTTGAGAATCTTCTGGTAGTAAATTCTGAAAGCTTTCATTCTGAAATAGCTTGCTTACAAATGTACATTCAGTAAAGTCATAAACATACATATTAAACACATTTATGTGTGTTTGTGATGTCAGGGTGGAGTCCTCAAGCGGACATGGTCGGTAGGCAGAGATCATGCTCAGACCCTTCAAACCCTCAGAGTCCAGACAAAAACAGCTCAGTGTATGGTGAGTCTGACCTCAGTACAGTCTTACACCCATTTCTATACAGATTATTATTTCTGTTACATAGTCTACAAAATTCTTATATTCACCAAGGCTGCATTTATTTGATCACTAAAAGTTTATTATCAGTGTAAAAAAACAGTTGTGCTACTTATTATTTTTGTGGAAACCATGATCCATTTTTTTTCAGGATTCTTTGATGAACAGAAAGTTCAAAATAACAACATTTATTTGAAATAGAAATAATTTGTAACATTACAAATATCTGTACTGTCGCTTTGGATCAATTCAATGCATTCTTGCTGAATAAAAGTGTTAGTTTCTTTCAAAAAAAAAAAGTTAACTTTTGAACAGCAGTCAAGATGTTTTGTTGAACATTGTTGTTCCATAATGCTCTACTAGCTCTACCGGCTGGTCAACCAATTTAACCTACTATGGAACAGCTATAAACCAAGCACCATGTTCCAAAAATCAAGCTGGTTTTTCTTGTAGGCATATGAATAACAGGTCTTGTCTCTCCTATAGTGCTCCCCCCTGCTCCGCCACCTCCTCCTGCGGCCAAAAGACCACCACCTCCAGATCCAAAGGCAGCTCTTCCCCAAGTGCCTCCGGTTCCATCTGCACCCTCTGCTCCCCCAGTTATACCACCCGCTCCAGCTAGACCAGCGCCCATAGTGCCACCTGCTCCAGTGTTGCCCACGTCATTTTCATATAAATCCCCACCTCCTCCTGTACCCCCACAGCCAAAAGCCCCTGCACCCAAACCAGTAAAATCCCCCACTAGGTAAGATGTCACCTCCCAGCTGCATTACAAGGAACAGTTTATCAGATGCTGTTTTTTTTATAGGGATTTCAGGCGTTGGTTTTTTAGCATTGTTAGCATTTCTACATTATATCAGCTGCAATGTTCTGTGTATTTCTCAGGAATCCTGTTGGTCATTTTAGTAAAGATGCAAATGTAAATAAAGCTCCACCCACTGTCCCCCGACCAAGTGACAAAACAGGTGAATTTAATAATGCTTACGTACATGATGAATACAGCTCTAAATCCAAAAAATTGATATATTTTAGGTTGAAATAAGCTTTAATGGTCATTTTTATTAAAACGTTTTTTTTTTCTTCTCCAGATTCTGGGCCATCTGCCTCCGCACCAGCTCCTGTCCCTGCTCCCAAACCCAGAACGGCCCCACCTGTAAGTGACAGCCATTAAAATAACTTTTTTTCCCCTCAAAAGTACACTACCATTCAAAAGTTTGGTGTAGGTATGATTAGGTATGATGGTTTTTGAAAGCCTGTGTTTACTCTATCAGAATAACAAGTAATGACTGAAATATTGTAAAAAAAAAAATATTAGAATTTAAAATAACTGTTTTATATTTAAATATATTTTAAAATATGTTATTCCTGTAATGGCAAAGCTGAATTTATAGCAGCCATTACCCCAGTATTCAGTGTCACATGATCCTTCAGAAAGCATTCTAATATACTGATCTGGTGCTCAAGAAACATTTCTTATTATTATCAATGTTGAAATTGTTGCTTAGTATATTTGTAAATGCGTGACAGATTTTTTCAGGATTCTTTGATGAATAGAAAGTTAAAAATAACTGCTTTTATTTGAAATAGGAACATTACATGTAAATGTCTTTACTGTCACCTTGAGCAATTTAATGCATACTTGCTAAATAAAAACATTAATTTATATTATTTCACTTTTCAAAAATATTAATAAAAAAGAAATTTACTTCAAATTCTTGAACAAAATTTTATACGTAATTCTTCTTTTAAATGAAATGACATTTTTTTTTTCATTTATTTTTTTATTTTTTTCAAACAGATTAAAAATGTTTATATAGTTGCTCCAAAAATATTTTGAGATTTAAGCCACAATTAAATGTGAAATTTCATTGCATTACATTATATCAAACCAAGTGACATCTGCAAACATTAAGTGTTATTTTTCTTTAAAATAAATGTCACTCGATATTTTATTATACATATTACAGTTTTTTCAATTGCTTGCACACACAATCTTTACTTGTCACACAATTTCTGAAACCCGACACAAACACCAGAACCACACACCAAATCTGCAAAACCATACACTAATACTCGGCTTTTGACAGTTTTCAATTTCATAAAACACTTTTTTCAAAACACAACACTAACAGGAATCAATATTATGGCAAAGGTGTTTGCAAATGTTTGCTTTTGTGATATTTTGAATGTAGTGCTTTATTTTGCAAGAGATGTGAGGCATTTTGCATTTTGTGTGTCCAATGTTTATCAGATGCTGTTTTTTTTATAGGGATTTCAGGCGTTGGTTTTTTAGCATTGTTAGCATTTCTACATTATATCAGCTGCAATGTTCTGTGTATTTCTCAGGAATCCTGTTGGTCATTTTAGTAAAGATGCAAATGTAAATAAAGCTCCACCCACTGTCCCCCGACCAAGTGACAAAACAGGTGAATTTAATAATGCTTACGTACATGATGAATACAGCTCTAAATCCAAAAAATTGATATATTTTAGGTTGAAATAAGCTTTAATGGTCATTTTTATTAAAACGTTTTTTTTTTCTTCTCCAGATTCTGGGCCATCTGCCTCCGCACCAGCTCCTGTCCCTGCTCCCAAACCCAGAACGGCCCCACCTGTAAGTGACAGCCATTAAAATAACTTTTTTTCCCCTCAAAAGTACACTACCATTCAAAAGTTTGGTGTAGGTATGATTAGGTATGATGGTTTTTGAAAGCCTGTGTTTACTCTATCAGAATAACAAGTAATGACTGAAATATTGTAAAAAAAAAAATATTAGAATTTAAAATAACTGTTTTATATTTAAATATATTTTAAAATATGTTATTCCTGTAATGGCAAAGCTGAATTTATAGCAGCCATTACCCCAGTATTCAGTGTCACATGATCCTTCAGAAAGCATTCTAATATACTGATCTGGTGCTCAAGAAACATTTCTTATTATTATCAATGTTGAAATTGTTGCTTAGTATATTTGTAAATGCGTGACAGATTTTTTCAGGATTCTTTGATGAATAGAAAGTTAAAAATAACTGCTTTTATTTGAAATAGGAACATTACATGTAAATGTCTTTACTGTCACCTTGAGCAATTTAATGCATACTTGCTAAATAAAAACATTAATTTATATTATTTCACTTTTCAAAAATATTAATAAAAAAGAAATTTACTTCAAATTCTTGAACAAAATTTTATACGTAATTCTTCTTTTAAATGAAATGACATTTTTTTTTTCATTTATTTTTTTATTTTTTTCAAACAGATTAAAAATGTTTATATAGTTGCTCCAAAAATATTTTGAGATTTAAGCCACAATTAAATGTGAAATTTCATTGCATTACATTATATCAAACCAAGTGACATCTGCAAACATTAAGTGTTATTTTTCTTTAAAATAAATGTCACTCGATATTTTATTATACATATTACAGTTTTTTCAATTGCTTGCACACACAATCTTTACTTGTCACACAATTTCTGAAACCCGACACAAACACCAGAACCACACACCAAATCTGCAAAACCATACACTAATACTCGGCTTTTGACAGTTTTCAATTTCATAAAACACTTTTTTCAAAACACAACACTAACAGGAATCAATATTATGGCAAAGGTGTTTGCAAATGTTTGCTTTTGTGATATTTTGAATGTAGTGCTTTATTTTGCAAGAGATGTGAGGCATTTTGCATTTTGTGTGTCCAATTTTTGGATTTGTGTGTAAAGTTTTGAAAAAAAGAGGCAAAGTTTTTAAAATGTAAGCAGTTGAAAAAAATCTGTAATTGTGATGTCAGTGGCAAATCTAAAACATTTGTACTTGTTTCAGAAACAGAGACCTAAGAGAGTAAAGGCCCTATATAACTGTCAGGCTGATAACCCAGATGAACTGACCTTCTCTGAAGGAGAGGTGATAATAGTGGATGGAGAGGAGGACAAAGAGTGGTGGGTGAGTACGCAGTCATACTTTTTACAAAGTACATGTGCAAATCAGCTGACTGAATCATGGTGTGATCCTGATGACTCCTGCAGGTGGGCCACATTGACGGGGAGCCGAACAGGAAGGGCGTTTTTCCTGTCTCGTTTGTTCACTTCATCACTGACTGATGTCATACATTGCTGTCTTACTAAGATCACAGGCTTTTTGTGACAGAAACCTGAGACCGCTGATTATTTAACTAGTCGCCATCCTTATGGCTGGATGGTGGCATACGGGACATTCACAAATATAAGACCTCAGGAAACAGCTCACTTTATCAATTATTCCGATTCCAAGTGCAATTACCTCTAACTTTAATGCAGAAATGATGTATGAACTGTGACGAGTGCTATGCTTTATATGGGGACCATTTGTTTTTATAAACTGTAATATTGTTGGATCCTTACTCTCATCTTTATAGAGCTTTTTATCTATATCAGTTGCAGAGCAACTCTTATTTTGCAAGTGCAGTTAAGTGACATGTAGCTTGCATACAAAGTATGTTCTCCGAGTTCTGTTACCGAATAAGCCATTAAACCTTTTAACTCTGTACATTTAAAAGACTGGTTTATTTTCAGCACTAGAGATATATTTTTACAAAAATAACTGACAGAATATCAAAGTAGTGGCTCAACAGTTCACAGTATTGTTATACATTTCAATAGTTACACTACAGTTGAAAAGTTTGGGGTAAGATGTTTTTTTTTTATATTTATGAAAGAAATCTCTTACGCTCAACTGCACACAGCAATACTGTCAAATATTATTACTATTTAAAATTACTATTTTAATATATTTTAAAATGTAATTTATTCCTGTGACTGCATTACTCCAGTCTTCAGTGTCACATGATCCTTCAGAAATCATTCTAATATGCTGATTTGGTGCTCAAGAAACATTTCTGATTATTATCAATATTCAGTATTTTTTTCTCAGGATTTTTTGATGAATAGAAAGTTAAAAAGAACAGCATTTATTTGAAACAAAATTTTTTGCACCATTGTAAATGTCTTTCTGTCACTTTTGATTAATTTAATGTGTCCTTGCTGAATAAAAGTATTAATTTCCTTCCAAAAAAAAAAATAAAAATCTCAGACCTCAAACTTTAGCATACATTTACAAAGCACTCCCCAATAAACAAGGACATCTTGCCATATTGAAACAGGGTCCAAGGTCTATCTTCAACCACCACTGATTTTATTAATTTACAGCATATTCAGATGGTCCAAGAAAAAAAAAATCACCCTTTTCAAAAGACAACCTTCAAGTTTCCTCATAATGGTTATAGAAAAAATACTTTAAACTGTTCAAAATACTCATCCGTATATTTACAAATCAAAAATCTCCACATGATGTCTTTAACCCGGCAGAGTGAATATATGCACAGTGGTCTCTCCAAAAAGGCCAACAAAGTCTGTTAAGATGGGCTCAAAGAAGCAAAGGCTCTTCTTTTAGGTCCTTAAGCGCTCTGTACAGCTGCTACAGTATTTGAAACATCTGCAAAAACAAATGGGAAAAAACGTGTTCAGTCAGTCATTCTGCAGCCCTATCCAATGCAATATCAACTGCTGCAAGTTCAGGAACTGAACAATTGTCATGTTCATAGAGGTCCACAGGTGCAGGATCTCCATCCACTGGAGTGGAACCCTTTCTCCTCTGCAGTGGTGCTGGATCAGAGTAGTTGTTCCACTGGAATAAGGTTGGTACAGCCCCTTTCTTCACCAAGCGGCGCCCTTTAGGAGTCGACGGCTCTTTCACATCTTCTCTCTTGAAATGACGACTGCAGACTCTCATATGGGAAGTGATGATTAAATCCTTGCGTCGAATGTTGCATATCCACTTTTTGCGTCTTTCTTCGTCCGTGGGGAAAGATTGAAAGCTCAGCACAGAGTTGAACTTTGAGGAAGCCGAACACAATGGAACACAACAATGCTCAGCTGCACTACTGTCTTCCCGCCGTTGAAATGTAAACTTTCTGGATGCCTTTACTACAATGAGATATTGGGTATATTTGTAACAGTTCTATACTTCAAAAATGAATCATTGTTGAATTGGAGATACGAAGGCTGCGTCTTGTGCATAGAGTCCATTGCATACTGCTGGTCTCAAATGTAGGACTTTTCTAAATAACTATCCACAAGCACTGAGATTTGTTTGTTGACTGGACATTTTTGTTCTTTAACAGCTAATACCATTTAAATGTTTGGAGTCAGTAAGATTTGTTTTTGAAAGTCTCTTTTGCTTACCAAGGCTGCATTTATTTGATTAGTAAAAACAGTATTATTGTGAAATTTAATTCTTAAAATTCTATTTTAAAATATTAAATATGTTTTCCTGTGATAGCAAAGCTATATTTTCAGCAGCCATTACTCCAAGTCATCAGTGTGACATGTTCCTTCAGAAATCATTCTAATATATTGATTTGCTGTTCAAGAAACATTTCAGGATTAATTGATGAATAGAAAATTCAGGATTTGAAATAAAAATCTTGTGTAACATTATGAATATCTTTACTGTCACTTTTGAGCAATTTACTGCCTTCTTGCTGAATAAAAGTATTAATTTCTTAAAAAAAAAAAAATGTATTGACCCCAAACTTTTGAACGGTAATGCATCCAAGTGTGGAATACGGCTAACCTGATATTAATGATTGTGTGTGTATCCGGCTCTCCTCTAGTGTTAGAAAGCAGGCTGGTTTGACAAGCTTGGATTCTGTGTTAACTGGATCCACAGCTTCACTTGGGCCCTCAGTTTCACAGGTGAGTATGTGGATGGGCCCCCGGCAGCCTTTCAAGTGGATCTGGATAGATTCCTAGAACAGGACGTAAATATAAGTTCATATTACACATATTCCTTCCAGCTATCAGATGAGTGTCCTTTAATCATTATTCAAATAAGGGGTGGGCAAGATAACCAAAATGAAATGCAAATGTCCTTTCCCTGTTGTCCTTTTACATCAAAATCCACCAACATATGTCTATAGAAAGGTTTTTCACTTAGAAACTGTGCTTGATCTGTGCATACTTTTTCTCCCAATTCAGACGAGACAATTTTTTCCACTGGAGAAATCAATGTAATGGACAGGGGACTTGTATTAATGGTTTGAAGTTAAAAACATCTTAAAGATAGATTTGTTTATTACAAACACACAGCTTTTTACTTCACAGGATATGAATTGATGGACTGGAGTCATACTTGTGGTTTATTGAGATGTTTTTATCAGCTGTTGGTATTTCACTGCAGAGGACCCATTAGTGAGAATGTGATTTAATGCTAAATTTCTCCAGATCTGTTCTGATGAAGAGACAAGCTCATCTTACTTCTTGGATGGCCTGAGGGTGAGTCAATTTTTATTTTTGGAAGAACTACTCCTGTAATGGCAATCACAACAGCAGGCGATATAATATAGGCTTCTAATATAAGCTTCTGTCACTTTAAGACCTCACACATGGATCCAATATATATTGTCAAACCGCCCAGCCCTAATTAAAATTAGTGCTGTCAAATGATTAATCGCGATTAATTGCATCCAAAATAAAAAGTTTTTGTTTACATAATATATGTGTCTGTACTGTGTATATTTATGTATATATAAATACACACACATGCACGTATATATTTTGAAAATATTTACATGCATATATTTATATTTATATAATTTACATAAAAATATATTTCATATATAAACATAACATATTCCTCTTAAATATATACGTGCATGTGTGTGTATTTATATATACATAATAAATATACACAGTACACACACATATTATGTAAACAAAAACTTTTATTTTGGATGCGATTAATCGTTTGACAGCACTAATTTAAATATTACATTTTAAAATGACACGTAAGGCTCAAAGTCTTTCAGCATGTCTCTCACACTTACCTCAGTGGGAGTGGGCACCTCTAGCTTGGACTCTTCAGGGGCCCTGATGGCTATTATAGTCTGGTCCTTGAAAACACCAATCTGACAGATGTCCTCATATGTCACATAAGCTGAGGTACAACAGCAGTTAAGACCAAAAACAACTGAAAGAACTTCTATAACATTTGTTAGAAATACTATCACAGAAATATGAGAGGATATTCAGCATTGTCTTTGAGGTCGGTCAGGGCGAAGAGCTGTTGGGCACAGTCTTTGATGAGCCAGTCAAGGGCCTCCTCCGTTGACTTCAGATGAAGTAGGTCAGCTTTCGTCTTGGCGCTCCACTGGTTCCCCAAGCTGCTGTTTGGTGATGGATTCCTTGAACATGTACAGAAAAATCACTGTGTAAATCAAACCTCTAGACTCACTTCCAACTAATGTATTTCAATGGACAAATTTCACTTTTACAAACTACCAAATCTTGTTGTGGAACTGTGGAAGTAACGTTCTGTCTAAACTTACATCCACTGGATCTTGTTTTTGGACGTCTTTTTGATTAGCTGGATGCCTGCTAGCACATTAGTGATGTCATACACCCGCCTCTTTCGTGTGCCCAGTTTTCGAGTAACCTCATTGAGGTCAAGGACTCCATTCGGTGCCGAGTGAAGCAGCTGCATGAAGCGTTTGGTCAGTCGTCCAAGAGCAACGTCAGAGCGATTCGGAACTGGAATGAAAATTGAGAGCTTTTTTAACCTTTGGTCAAAGTGCATTCAAATTCTGTGCAGCATCAGAAAGTGAATGAATTAAAGACTTTTGAGAACATCCCATACCTTGACTGGTGGATGCCCCTGTTGCTTGATTCATATTGTTAATGTTGGGATAGCTGATTAAACTAAAAGAAAGGACATTATATAATTAATGGGAAAAATAATCAATATTGTTTCATTCCTTTTGTAGCAGTTATTTAATGTAGTGTTACCTTCCAGTGAGACACTGTCCTTGTACTTGACTATTCATGTTATGTGAACCATCATCTGCAAGACTGCGGTCTTCATCATCATCTTCCTCAAAATCCTCAAACTCCACATCATAAAGACCATCTTCTGCAGCAACCCCACCCTTTCAAGACAAAATTAAGGTTAATAACACTTGATACTGCATAGCGTTACCCAACGTATTTAATAGCAAAATCGCCCCAGCTATTTGAGCACATGTATTTTACTTCTTGATAACCCTTAAACAAGATGCAATAATTTTATTTTTTATAGATTTTATTTCATGAATTTTATTTCTGTTTGCAGCTGTACAAATATAGAGTTAATATGGAGCTCAGAAGGTAATAATGGCCAAATAAAAGCTTTAAACAATAAGGTAATATTGTTTCATATTAATTTTATCACATCATTTTGGATAAAACAGTAATGTTAATCCAAGAATAAATGTGACCCTGGACCACAAAACCAGTCATAGGTAGCACAGGTAGTCTATATTTGTAGCAATAGCCAAAAATGCATTATATGGCTCAAATGATCGATTTTTCTTTTATGGCAAAAATCATTAGGATATTAAGTGTAAAGATCTTTTGAAGAAGATATTTTGTAAATGTCCTACTTTTAAATATATTAAAACTTAATTTTTGATTAGTAATATGCGTTGCTAAGAACTTCATTTGGACAACTTTAAAGGCGATTTTCTCAATATTTTGATTTTTTTGCACCCTCAGATTTCAGATTTTCAAATAGTTGTATCTCGGCCAAATATTGTCCTATCCTAACAAACCACTCATCAATGGAAAACTTATTTATTCGGCTTTCAGATGTATAAATCATTATAACTGGTTTTGTGGTCCAGGGTCACAAATGCAAATGTATTTATTTATTTTTTACTTTTTCTCTTAATATAATAACACTTTCAAATGTACAACATAATGTGAATAGATTTGTTTTTATTCAGAATGATTTTCACACTGTTCCCAAATATGATCACGTTTACTTGTATTATAATGATGATTTATATGAGGCAGAGCATTATTATACGGCCAAAATACGGTTGTATCTGTATTATGTTTTATGGAGCTTTGATCAATGCATCATGTCAAAAATAGTGAATGACTTTCTGATGATTTTTATATATATATATATATATATATATATATATATATATATATATTTGGT
>NW_015542409.1:1154441-1166560 GCF_001515605.1 Sinocyclocheilus anshuiensis | reverse complement strand
TTGTGTGATTTTTTTTATATATATATATATATATATATATATATATATATATATATATATAGTTGGTTGTCAGAATATGCACTGCACCCTTCTAACTTCTTCCACTGGATCCGAGTGCTCTTCCAGCTCATCACACGAGCTCCAGCCGGAGACCGGTCCCTCTAATGGGGGCATAATAGGGATGGCGTCCGCGCTGATGCCGTTCGGCGTAATGTGATGGCTCAGGAAATGATCCTCGCATATCTGATGTTGATCTGTGATTTCGCGCTCAGTCTCCCGTAAAGCGGCCAGCCACACTTTCACTCGGGCCTTGTTCTTGGGGAAACTGAAAAACCTCTTGCGCGGTCGGCTCGATTGCTCTCCCGGTCTGAGATCCCTGTGGTTTATGCATCCTTGGACCACACACTTCACCATTGTCGCTACACGCTGCCAGATTATTTCGCCACATTCAATCACATCAACGTGCATGTGCAATGTTTACACGCATCACGAGAGGAAATGCGAAACACGACGTCACGTGATGCCGTCTGACCAATCAAATGATGTGATTCTCTGCTTCATGTTTTCTCTATTGGATAAGCGCACCTAGTGACATCTAGTGCAATGGAGAAGTACTACCATTTTATACTACACCATCCTTTTTAATGTCTGCATTGTCTTGTTTTTTTGTTTTGTTTACGTAGATGTATTAATATTTGATATAGGCGTGTGTCAACATTTCATTTGCATATTGTATGTATGAGCATTCATCATTCTGTAGCATATATGTATGTGCAAATGTTGCTAATTTTATACTATATATGCATATAGTATAAAATTTACATGTTTCCGTTTCACCAACTCATTTAACAATTTACATTCTAACCAAACAACAAAAACGTTGCAAAAACACGTACTGGTGGATACTGCACATGTTTACAACTGTCCACACATGTACGAAGTAGAGTTTGTTTTAATAGCCTAAATAGCAATTTATTAATAAAAAACATTAAACATAATTTTGGTTTCATTGCAAATGTAAATGATTAAATTAACATAAATCTCATAAAAGTACATTAATAAACAAAACTGGAAAATAAAACACAATAACGGCTTTTATATTTTATATATTTCAGATCGCCAGTAAACGAGGGAGCAGATGATGGCGTAAAGAGAACAGCTTTATTATTATTATTATTATTATTTTATTATAAACAGATGTAACAATGACAATATATCACATGCCAGGGAGCAACAGAATAATGTACCTTTTGAACAGATATACAGTTGTAAAGAGAACAGCTGAATCGTCCATTAAAGCAAAACAACCTTTCAGAACCGTTCATTAAAACGAAAAAAAAAATGGAGGAAGTTAATTTAAAGGAAGTTTTCGAAAGTTTCGCGGAAATGAGTCGGACTTCCCATCAAAGTGAAGTCTGGCACCCTTACCAACGTCTGCCTTTCAGCCAATCAGATCGACTGAACGCAAGTTGCATAATTAATATTCATGAGTCAAGCCTTCACTGTAGTAGGATTTGTAAATGCGTTTGGCGGACTGTGGGGTGTTGTACTGCCGTTTTTTACCAGCAGTGGACAGCAGCAAGCAGCAACAGTCTCTCCAGAGGTGGATGTGGATGAGTGTGTGTGGGATTGAATCAGGGCGAACTGGGCTGCCACTGTCACAGCACAGAACTAATACAATAGCGAAACATGGCTACTGAGACGATATCAGCCTGCACCGGATCCAACTTACTACAGCCAATAAGCGAGATAACCAACCTTCCGTTAGATCAGGTACATTTCTGTTATTTGTATTTTGTGAAATGAGTACTGGAGGCACAACAACCCTCATCACAGCTTTCATTGGCATCCAGGTCCTTCTACAAATCCTTTACAGGCTGTGCACGAAAACATTTGGTAAGGACGATGAAAAAAACGTTGCATTTTTAATGTTTCCTCCCGAAATTCATGACGTCTTCCTGAGCAATCGCATATTTCCGTCGGATGGAGTTGATGGTATGCTCGTGAAACGTGTCATTTGCGTGATGAAATGGATGGTGGACTGCTCGAGGATTTACAAATGTGGACATTAGCGAATTTAATTAATATACAACCTAGATTAATGTAGGCGTAGATCATATAATACAGGGGAGAAAAAACACTAGACAGTGTCAGGCACTTTTTGGAAACGTCACGATGTCGTGCTACCCAAGAGAGTCTTTTTAAAGGTGTTTTTTTGTGGTTATCATTTCTGTTTGCTTAAAGTTAACACACATATATTGCACAGGAAAATGTTTACATATGTGATGCTGCTCATAGCCTAGTAAGCTGTCTCGGGGGTGGATTTAGTGAATTGGGGGCCCCAGGCAAAATATAGGAATGGGGACCTATACAGTTGCACACATTTTCCTAGATCAACCTTGAGGTTCCTTTTTTGTTGTGATACTTGCTGCTGCACAATGGTGCCCCATAGTTGTGTCCAATGTTTCTACATTTTTCATGTACATGTTATAATGGCTTTCTTTCATGTTGTAGACCACGAAATAGCAACTGATTTACAGTTGAGATACAGGTTTTCACAAAAACAAAGTAAATTATAAAATGATAAAGCTCACAATTGAGCGTTTAAACCAGGGGTGAGTCAGAAGTATAAATTATTATATTAATTTAAAACAGGGTCATGTGGGATTTTCACATTGGTCTGAACAAAAACTACAGACTGGATTATTGAAATGAACAGTCATTCTCTGCCAGTAGGAGGCGCTTTTGGAACGTCAGAAACATAGAATGATAAAATTGTGAAAAAATATAGTCTATATTGACGAGGAAAGCCCACTAATGAGTTACCAGCGTAAGCCTGTGTGCAAAGGCTGTCTAATTCTAAACTTCAAAATAAATTTATTTTTATTTTATTATTTTATTTATTATTCATTTATTGTTATTTGAACTACAAAATTTAAATAAAACTGAAAAAATAATGAAAAGGCAGTTATACATTTACACACCTAAGGATTATATCAACCAAAAAAGTAACTGCGTATGCGTCCTCTACTTGGTTCCTTCTCATAAATGAGTAAGTGGCATTTAAAACAATTATAAACACATAATACAGACTGTTTCTCAATATTTAATTACAGCTTCAGATGCATAATATTTTCATCTCCTTCAAGCAGGATACACAAAAAGCACGTTCAACTCGGACGGTTGTCGTGGTAATGAACACCATAAACAGCAACCGTTCGCGTGTCAGCACTTAATGCGCATATCCTATGAAAAGCATTTTAGGGGGCTCTTGGCTTTTGGGGGCGCAAGGCGGTCGCCTACCTTTGCCTAATGGGAAAGTCCACCCCTGAGCTGTCTATGTAGACAGCATTTTGGGATGACCATGAAATGCTGTCTAGATAGGCAGCTCACTAGATTTGGAGACACCGTTATGGCTCTGTGTGTACCACAGAGAATGGCAGCTTGGGTAATTGCCTTGTTTTGAATCTGTGTTCTCTAAAAGACATTTACAAACTAAAACAAATTAATTGAAATCACATTGCATGGTCAATGATGTGGTGTCATTTTCACCCAGGAAATATTAAAGCAATTTTAACAGGATGTTTTGAGTGTTAGACTTTCTCTGCATTGATAAATATCATATCAAAACATTTCCGGTGATGAATTAAAGATTTGTTGTCATGATAGATGGGAAAAAATCTATTAGGCCTACATTGCAAGCATTTACACCTGAAATGACAATTTTTATAAGTCTACATTTATTGATTTGTAAATCGCTTGTACCTGTATTGTATAGCTATATTTAAATGAGAGGCCAAACAAGAAACCAACATCCATGACCTAAGGTCAGGGACAGAGGCTTATGGGAGTGTACGACATATTATGAAGATAGATGCTGATGGTGCTGATTACCTTTCTCACTGAAATATTTCCGAGCGATAATTGATAGATGTTAATTTGGGCTTTTTGTTTAAAAGCCTTAACCCTTTATCTCTGACCAAATGATTGACAAGATTGTATTGAAGAATGGACACAAGCCATTGTTTTATGCAATATCTAACTTTGTAAAAAATGTCTTGATCATTTTGTGGTGATTATGTGGATTGTTCAGACACTGGTTTTATGAAACCATGAAACCAAACACCAAAATGCTTCTATATTGATTTAGTACCGAGAGGATTTTAGTAAAGACATTTGAAGAGATGGAGCTGTCTGTGCACACATTTTTACTGCAAACAAAAGGCAAACATTCTGTTCAAAAGCTTGGGGTCAGTGAGATTTTTAAATGTTTTTAAAGAATTCTCTTATGCACACGAAGACTGTATTTATTTGATTAAAAATACACTAATACAATAATATCATGAAGTATTACTACAGTTTAAAATAGCTGTTTCTGTTTTAATATATTTTATATATATTTCTGTGATGTCAAAGCTGATTTTTAGCAGCCGTTACTCTTCAGTGTCACACGATCTTTCAAAAATCATTCTAATATCCTGATTTGGTGCTCAAAAATATGAATTATTATCATCACTGCTGCAAACAGTTTTTGTGGAAACCATGATTGCATCTTACTGAATAAAAGTATCAATTTCTTTAAAGAAAAATCATCCAGACCTCAAACTATGGAATGGTCGCGTATGCTCCATATATAGACACTTTAGATGTAGGTTTCGTAGAAAAGTTACCTCCTCTAAGGTGTCCTGTTGATGGAGAATAACTCTAAAGTGAGAACAGACTTTAATGTGAGCAGTACTTGGCTAGCATTGCTCTCCCTCTGCCAGAAACTGGACTCCTGTTACACTTGGGCCTAAAAGAGAGAAAGTCTCTAATGCCTTTTGTCTCTTGTGCAGTTTGTGGTTAGTTTGGATCAGACGATTTCCCTCGTTTCCTCTACAACAGGATGTCGTCTTCGGTTCTGTTTTGTACACATTACAGCTGCATTCATCAAATGACAGCACATTTATTTGTTGTTCTGAGGTCACAGCAGGTCACCAGCTTCAGGGCTTTTAAGATTCACATCAAGAACATGCCATTTCACAGCCGTGTATAGTTTGGTCAAAAGGTCAAAAGGGGGCAGAACGGTCTGTTTGTTTGACCAGTAGCAAGGGCAAGTGTTTGGGGAAACCTTTTTTTTTTTGTAATATGTAAAGTGTATTCTGGGGTTGTGGTCTTATCTGTATCGGCCAATATGTGATTTGTTAGTAGTACCAGTTAGTTATAAATTATGTACAGTATTTGCCATTTTATTAATTATCTTCCATGACATTAAAATAATTATTGGTATCATCAGCCAACATTTCCATATTAGTGCATCCCTGGTGTATTCAGCAATCAATTCATTTATAGTATTCAAAACTATTTTTGTCATTCTTTTTTTTTTTTTAATCAAGATGACAGAATTTTGTATCTACCATTTTTGATTATCTGCCATGCCATCAAAATGATTGTTGGTATTGGCCAGAATTTCCATATCGGTGCATCCCTGGTGTATTCAGTGCTCAGGGAACACGGATGCTGGATTGCTGAGACCTTTAGTGAATCAAGAAGTGGCATGTTAACATTTTATGCTCTGCTTAACCATTTGACTGTGAGAGGTGTTGGTTTCTTGGGCTGAATGAACAGGTGAAGTGGAAGGCGGTTTTCTTATCTAACAATGCCACAATAACTGCACTTTGCTTAACAAAGACCCCATGCCTCATTAATGCAAATAACACCCGTGTGTATTGTTGTGCAGGCCTCCAAATTCATTAGTCAGCTCTTGTGTACCTGATCTGTGGAGCCTTCGCCGGTTTGATTGAGTTTAAGGCTTACGCTAATAAATCATATGAAGTGCTGATCTCAGAGCATTTGCTCGCTACATGTGCATCTATATAGCAACTAACAACAACTAGTAGTTTTGAGTTGATTTTGATTCTGAGCCCTGATCTTATGGTCTCCCACTGGAAGAGGAAGCCTCGGTGCTCTTTGCTAATTGCTCAAGGAGAGAACATTATTCCCATGGGGATCCTGATGGAAACAACAGAGTCCAAATAATTGATTTAAATAAGTGAGCTGATTTAGTGATTGATTTGGGTGTTATTTACATGTAGTTGAGGAAACAATAATTCACACTCTAAAAATAATCTCAAACACATTCTGGATGTTTAGGCTATTCAGTGAGTCATTTGTTTCTTTGGTTCCTAAATTGGCATGATGCTCTCTTAATTTGGAAACTGCTTGATCATTTTTCTTTATCGAGTAATGTGGAGCAGTGGGCTCTCTGAGTCTCTCAGAAGATGCAGATTAATTTAGCAGGTCTCCAGGGGATAAAAATCCTAGCGTGAAAGTGTTTTAGAGACTGCGGTTTACTCTGTAACTCAGCATTTTCACTCATGTGCTGGAGAAAAACAAATACTCGCGTTGCCACATTGCTATTTTGTGGATTACATAACAAACAAGGCCTATCCAAGAATTATGTGTGCAACCAAAGGTTGGCCTTATAAATCTTTTAACTAAGAGACATTTAAAAACACTTAAAATACCTTAAAATCGAAATACAGACATACAGAGAGTGATTATTCTAAAGGTCTTTTTTTGTGAAAAGCTACACATTTTAAAAATCAGGCATTTACATGTGATGCATTCTTGTCTTCATAAACAGCAGATGGAACACAGCAGAATGGAACACATGTTTTCAAAAGTGGAATAATAATTTTTAATAGCTATTAATTTAAAAATATATCTGTTATGAGTCACTATTACATTTTTTTAAATTAATTGATCCATATCAATTGATATTGACTATTTAAATGTTTGCATTTAGATTATCTTTGCCATTATTTCATAATGTGCATTTGAAGTTATTTTTGATAACATTTATTATGTGCATTTTAATTATTTAAATTTTATATATCTGTTGTTTTAATATTGTGCATCCCTAATGCATAAAGACCCCGAAAAAGGACTCCTAATTGTTTTATCTTTTAGTCCTTTAAGGTTTTTGCAATTGATAAAAATGATTAGAAATGACATTTTATCTCAAAGTATTTTGTGAAATGTTGTTGCAAGAAATGACTTTCTTTTGAAAGTTTTTGTGGCCAATCCTGTGGCATGAAGAGCTCTGTAGAATCCATCTAAATTAGGGCTGCACGATAAATCGCATGCGATATTTAACGCGCATCTTATCAGTAAAGCCGGTTCTGTAATCAGCGGTAAATCTCCATCACCTGCGTGCTTTCACATTGAGCAGCATTAACTACACAGAGCCGTTGTTCACTGACGAGCTGCGCAAAAAATCGCGCGAATATGAACATGGTTTTGCACAACTCGTCAGTGAACAACGGCTCTGTGTAGTTAATGCTGCTCAATGTGAAAGCCCGCAGGTGATGGAGATTTACCGCTGATTACAGAACCGGCTTTCTGACAAGATGCGCATTAAATATCGCATGCGATTTATCGTGCAGCAGTAATCTAAATGCAATAATAAGATCATTGGATTTGGATCTATAACTGATGCTAAGTGCAAGCAAGGATAACTGATATCCATTCCACTCCAACTCCAGTCCATTTCTAAGATAAATTAACCAATTTTTGCCTTTGCATACCAAAGACAAAAGCTCATTCAATCTTAATATCCATCATGCGTTGCTTTTGAAGCTCTTATTGGAGTGGTCCATCTCCTCCAGATTTCACTGTAGCGTCAAGGGCTTGTGTTATATGTTATATAATGGTTATCCTTACCTGCTCAGTTGACGGGATCATGAGTGCACCATGTGCATTAGCAGCACCGATAAATAATTGAGTTTGGTGGGAGCACTTAGTGCTCAAGAGCGATTTAATCATGTCATGTAATTCCAATGCCATAGCCAAGGTCAGGCATTTGGTTAGGGAGATTAATGGGTTAAGTGTTGTAGAGGTTACCCTACCACAAATGCTTCTTGTGTAAATGTTATGATGGACTCTCATGGCTAGGAAGCAAGATTGATAAAAAGGTTTGATTTCGGATGTTTGATATATGACTGGGCACTGGAAGGAAAATGGGAGTTTGAAATTACATTTGAAAGCACAAAGAAAAATGCAGGTGCTCTGTTGTTATATTTGAAAGTAATCATGTTGTATTAATAATCACTTGCATAAGCACATTTTAAGACGAGAGTGAGTAATCAAAACTATTTGTCAACCAATAGATTGCCAATGCCATTATTATCGGCCAATATTTGGCATTTTTTAATTGTCACCATTGGCCCATAAGTTTTTCAGTAATTGTCGGAAGTGTGACGTTTATTTTGACAGTACTGCCTGAGTTTAGACACCAAGAGCTCCTATTTTCTATCTTCATTAGTTTACTTTTTTTGTGTGTGTGTGTAACAGAACATGTCATATTAATGTTATTTTCACTGCATACGTGAAATTACTTGGAATATGATTCTTAGTGTGGATCGACTTGACATTACTGAGTGCGCTGTTGGTTACAAAGTTGACTTTGTTTTTCCTCACTTCCTTACGGAAAAAGAATGATTAAAGAATCAAGCAAGAAGTTGCTACCTGTTTTTTTACGTATTTATTTTTCACAAGTAACATTTTTTTTTGTTTTTAATTGATTCATTTTGAATTATTTACTTCTAATTATTTTAGTAAATATTTTGTAAAATAAAGATTAATTTAATTTCACAATTGTTATGCATGTGGTATTTACTAACTTTAAATTAAATAGTGCTCTATCATGCAATCTTCTATTGGCTTTATCATCATCAGCCATCCAAAAATCAATATCGGTCGACCTCTAATTAAAACATTCAAGATATATTTAGAAACCAATAATAAAACAATTAATAAATGTATTTATTTATTTAATTTTAAGGGAATTTTTGTTCACTTATGTCATTTTAATTTTTTTTTATGTGTGTTGGGTTGCTTAGTGATGTTGAAAAGCTGGGTCTTGAAGTTAAACCAGATGAATGTGATCCACAGTACTAAGAGGGAAAATATTCCAGCTCTATATCACATTATATCCCATGCAGAATAAAAATGTAATTGGGTTTCAGTTGCATCTCACTGCAAGAGATATGAAAAAGGTTACTTTGCTTTGATCTCCATAGAAGTGCTCGGAGTGGAGAGCAAATCAAGCAGGCCAAGCGTATGGCCAGTGACAGCTGAAAAGACTGATGACTGCAGCGGGCAGCTTTCATTTTTTTTTTTTTTTTTTTTTTTTTTTTTTTTTTTAGGAGAACCGTGTCCTAGCAACAGGCTTCTCAAGGATTGCCACGAAAAGCCGATGCACTTCAAGCTGAAGTGTGTCATCTTTGCGCCTCTAGCGATACCAAAACGAACTGCAAAAATAGTGATTGTTCTTAACAACCCTCTACATTGCGAGTAAATCACTCGCATATGCGACTTTGGTTGGCGCTCATCTATTACCGTCCCCGTTTTGATTTCAGCAAATCAGTTCGAGCGAGCTATGACAACGTGATTAATATTCATAAACCCAGCAGATAATAGTAGTAGTAGTAGTATCTATTAATAATAATTACTATTACATATTTTGGGGACAAATTTGTACCCAAAAGTGAGCAAAGTCTGACAAAATCTGCAAAAACCTCAATTTGTGGATGTCCTAATTTGTAAAACTGTTATAGAAAATAAAGTAAAGTTTTTTTTACTTTTGAAATTGTAAAAATGCAGAAAGTTTTCTGTGAGGGGTATGGGTGGGTTTAGGTTAAAAAGTGTATAACTATCTGTATATAAAAACAATAGAAATAAAGTATATCAGTCTGGTGAGTAAACAAAAAAATTTACTAGCCAAAGGCGATTATATTGCCAAGGTGTGCGTACAGGGGTTGCTTAAACAGGTTTCCCAAATACTTTCCCTTTTGCTTATTGGTTGGCCAATCAGATTGTCCCTCCTAAACTAAATTTCTATAATTGAAGCAATAATTCTTCATTATTATAATTATTATAATGATTTTTACTCACCATACAGGCCATTTAACATAGAACACCATAAATATGCCATAGTATGCAAAGCTCAGCTGAATGTAGCAGTTTTTACTGAACACTATGCAATGTGAAGGTTTTTAAATGTAGTGCTTTTAAATGTATGTGTGGAACCCACATATACAGTTTATATGTTCACTATAATGAGTGCAGACATTTTATTTGTTGTTGTTGTTTTTTGTTTGTTGTTTTACACTAGGGCTGCACGACGCGTTAAATATCGCATGCGATTTATCGTGCAGCCCTATTTTACACATTAACATTTGTTGTGCTTTGTTTTGCTGTCAGATATCATATTGTTTGATTTTGTGTGACAGTGCAACAGTATTATTCGTGAGTCAGCTTGAAATTAATATTGACCCTATAGTTACTTCAAAAGGACATCACTCCAGATTTATTATGGTATTTATCAGTGCACATTTTCCCCAGTATTTCTCTTTTGTCAAAAAAACTCTGCCTCTGAAACAACTTTACATTCTTGCTAAAATCACCAAGTACTTTTGAAATCCCCTGTTCTTTTATTCATTCTCTGTGTTCAGTCTCAATTTCATTTGTTCTGACAATTGGCACATTTAGCATCTCAGTGGTGACATTCACCACCTGATGAAGTGTAGAGGCCTTTCGCTTTCCCTGCGTCAGCTGACCTTGATGAATCTCCAGGATATTTCTAGCCAAGCCCAAGCACGGTCCTCAGTCACACGTAGAGAAAGAAATCAGATTCATCTGCTGCTTATCAGAATTTGTAGGTTTGGCTGATTCTCGGATGTAGTTTTATCTCCAGCGGGGTGCAGACAGCTTTAGCCTGTGCTCTGTGGTGATGAGGACCTCTGCTCAGGTTCCTCTGAGTCTGCAGTGACACTGGACATCAGGCACCAGGTAACCTGGACATAAAGGAGACTAGGAATGTAATGAGACGCATCAAGGATCATTAATTAAAGAAGATAGAGTGAGACAGAATGAAGGAGAGGTCCAACTTTTCTTGCTAGCTTGCTTCATAGGAACACTAACATGTCAACATGGAGCAGTGCAGACGTGCTGAGTTATTGATGAAGGTGAGCAGGTTCAAGGCTGTTATTTGAGTTCCTCATGTCACATGGGTATTGGATAAAATGCTTTAGGCATCCACCGTACTTTGACAATAAGTTATGGGACACAGGGACAATAGTTTTTTTTGTTTGTGTTTAATCTATGTTTGGCATAAGCATCAAAATGTTGGTTTAACATCACGATACAACGATATTTCTTCAAAAGCAGATCGTGGAGACATTCAAAAATTGTCATATCGCACACCCCTAACTACCAAGTATAATCAATCTCACACACACAAACAAGCACAACGAAATCACTTCACACTATTAAGCGGCTGTGTTATGAACATGCAAAATTGTATCGCACCCGTGCTACAGTGGTAAATTTATTAATCGCACAGACCAGTTTTTTTGTAGCACGTGCGACATATATGAATCCTGGAGTGTGATGTATGAGAGGAACCCCAGTATTACAGCACAGCGTCACACAAGCCATGATACAAGTAAAGGAAACTAAGCAACCAAAAGCAATATATGTCTTCCTCAGATGTAACGTTAGTTCTGTACTTCAGCATTGGGTAAAATAGCATTATTATCTCCTTTGTGGTAGAGAAAGCTGCTTGCATGTAGGCCACGGGAAACAGCGAAGATGTTGAATTAAACATACACACAGTCAGCTTTTTCACATGATTATACTGGCACCGATTATCAAAGCTTCTACTTAGCGCTTGCTCCATTTCTGCAGATCAGTTTTTGTGAATGAATGACTTGATCCACCTGTTGCTTTGGTCTTCATCAACAGCCGCTTGCGCCACCTGCTGGTGAGCGACTGACAGCAGCTGGAGATCATGCATCGGTGCTCTACTGCTATTCCTGCAGCTCCCGGATGTGCAATGCTGAATTTTCTGTCGAATTTTAACCACTGAATTTGTGGATGCGAATTTGGAAAGTGAAATAAAATGGACTGAAATTAGCCTGTCGAATATTATACATCGTATTTTAAACATTGAATATTTTGGAAGTGAATTCTAGAAGGTGAATATGAATTATTGAATTTTGAATTATGAAAATGTGTGTGAAATATTTAGAATTGAAATATTCACAGCTTAAATAAACAACTATGTTAAATTTCAG
>NW_015542409.1:1152468-1153954 GCF_001515605.1 Sinocyclocheilus anshuiensis | reverse complement strand
TGTACAGTATGTGGAAAATAATGTTTTTTGAACCTTAAACCGCATAAACACATTTCATTACACCAAATACACAAAATAATGTTATTTTTAGCAACATCATATGACCCCTTTAAGTGTCAATTTTTCGAAATTGAGATTTATACATCATCTTAAAGCTGAATAAATAAGCTTTCCGTTGATTTATGGTAGGACAATATTTGGCCAAGATGCAACTATTTGAAAATAATAAAAGATCAAAATATTGAGAAAATCGCCTTTAAAGTTGTCCAAATAAGGTCCTTAGCAATTCATATTACTAATCAAAATATTAAGTTTTGATTTATTTATGGTAGGAAATTAACAAAATATCTTCATGGAACATGATCGTTACTTAATATACTAATGATTTTTGGCATGAAAGAAAAATCGATCATTTTGACCCATACAACATACTTTTGGCTATTGCTACATATATACCTGTGCTACTATGACTGGTTTTGTGGTCCAGGGTCACATATGATATAAATATATGAGACAAAAACTCATACAAGGGCATTTTTTTGCCCCAATATCTTGAATTTTAGGGCATAACTGCATTGTTGCCCTGCATCATATTTGTCAACATTCACTGTATGAAATGTAAGATGACGTACAGACAGGTCTGGGGGCGGGGCCAGTGCGTAAATGATACTCTAAATAAGAAACTAAATCTGCCAGCAGGTGGCGGTAAATGTCTTTATGAGTCATTCATTCATTCGAATCGTTCAAACGGCTGATTCATTCAGGAATGAAGTAAACGGCTCTCTGTATGAATGGATCTTTGAATCATTGATTCACTCGATTCGTTCAAAACGCGGATTCATTCAGAAACTAAACACCTTTGTATTGCTCGGAGATGCACAACAATTCTGCAGTGGCTTTAAAGGTAATATATTCTTTGAAAAATTGAGCAAAAACACATAATATTGTGTTTAAAATATAACGCAATATCAACTTCTTATTTACTGAACTGTTGTATAAAATCACATTTAAACTCGTGATATTCGGGACAAAATCAGCACTCGTGTGATATTGCTCTCCCTGCTCGTGTGATATAGCTTATCATATGATATAAAAAAGTGGACAAAAACTCATACAGGAACATTTTTTTGCACCAATATCTTGAATTTTATGGCATAACTGCATTTATGGAGTTGTTGTTCTGCATCATATTTGTCAACAGTCTGTATGAAATGTAAGATGACGTACAGGTCTGGGGGTGGGGCCAGTGTGTTAACTATGCTAAAATATTTTAATTGCGTTATTTTTTTCATAACTAATTAAGTTAGGGCTGACAGCCCTAATACACACGCACGCACGCACGCACACACACATACATACAAGTGCATCTCAATAAATTAGAATGTCGTGGAAAAGTTCATTTATTTCAGTAGTTCAACTCAAATTGTGAAACTCGTGTATTAAATAAATTCAATGCACACAGACTGAAGTAGTTTAAGTCTTTGGT
>NW_015542409.1:1138946-1152271 GCF_001515605.1 Sinocyclocheilus anshuiensis | reverse complement strand
GTTGAATTACTGAAATAAATGAACTTTTCCACGACATTCTAATTTATTGAGATGCACCTGTATATATATATATATAATTAATTAATTACACAAATAAATTACCCAGTTTTGTTTTATTTTATATGTATTACATTTTTAAAAATGTAAAAAAAAAAGAAGCCATTTTTAAATAATAAAGGTTTTCAGCAGTATTTCTGAGTTAAATTTGCCGTCATATTTACCTTATATTTGACTCTTAATATGGTTATTAAAATGGCCGTTTAATAATTTATGGAATAAGAACAACAAAAATTTATTCTTCTTACGAGAAATCACAAAGGAGTTTCCATAAATTCCCTTATGTTCTAGCACAGAAAATTACTCCTTAGCTTTTATGATTGCATTAAATCACCCCAATTTAAGTTTAATAGTTTCACTAGAAGTCCATTTTATCAAGACCTTTTTGCAAAATGATAAAGCAGTAACAGAAATGGGCTCATGTTGTTGTGTCAAAATGTCAAAAGTTTACCAGCATCTGCTTCAGATGGGTGTTATCGAGTTAAGTAACTTGGCCTGTTTTTCCAGGGTTTTTGTTTTCCAGCCTCTTTCATTTACAACTGGCTGTTAAGGCAGAGCTTGTGAATGAGCCTTTTTAACGTTCTTCTGTAAAAATGTTTGCTAGAGCCCCTATTTCCTCTCCTCTCTCCTTGACTGCCCTTAACATTAAACGCTTATGAGAGCATGCTTTATAATCTGTATTGATATATTGAGTTGGTGTCATCTTTCATGGTACCTTTTCTATGAATCTCTGAAAGTCTGAATCTAAGCAGTTGTGCTCTCTGTTTAGTGGGTGCTGAGAATCAGAAAGCAATCTGCCACTGCAAAGTGAAATGAAGTTGCACGTTCTTTTGGAGACACTACCTGTTTTATGAATTATTAGTATGATTTGTCTTGCCACACAATGCAGCTAAAATGCTTTTTTTGTGGCTTTGTGTTGAAATGTTTGACACTGTGGCTATAGCTCAAGACTGGGTTGGGCCAGCATGAACGTGCTGGTGTCAAATATTTACAATTTATTTAATTTTGTGGTATTACAAGGCCATTTCTTATGGCACATTTATGACTGATTTTGACCTTTTAGCTGTGTGATTTCCTATAACTAACTAACTAACTAACTAACTAACTAACTGGCTTATTTAGTGTATTGTGTGTGCTTGCTGCAAGTGTGACAGATGGACAGATGAAACTGAGTGAGAGAGCAACAGGAAGTCTGCAAAGAAAGTGACAGAAGCTGGCAAACAAGCCTCTGTCAAAACCGACTGATAATCCTTCATCTGTCAAGGATTATTTTATGTTGTGTCTGAGACATTATGTAAGCCTTCATAGTTATAACTAACTCAATTTCTTACCAGCATTATTCAGTCTCAGCATCAAACGGTGTGCTTGGCGTTCATGAGCAGTTGTTCATAATGGACAGTTTTTTGCTGTCAATGTAAATGGGGTTAAGTGTTCCAAGACTTGAAAGTAGTAAACCTAATTCAAAGGGACATGATTTTAGTTAAGATTTTTATTACATCCAAGCTCAGGTAATCTCAAAGACACGTGGCTCTCTTATACTATTACCGTGCTGTCATCTGTCATTTAGCATGATTTTTGGTTTATATTGATTACTTGGAGCTTGAGATGTCTTTTGATGAGTTTACAATGCAGCATTGCTAGTGCTACATACATACAAGTTAAAGCATGCTGCCAAGAAACTCCCATAACCCTCTTGGTCTGGTCTGCAGACCACGCTTGACAGATGAACTGGATGTCGCAAAAACAGGTGGTGTCCTTGTTGTGGTGGATTTATTAAGTGCTATTCTACAGAAGTTGAATGCAGATGTGGTTGATGAGGACAGAAATACAGTTTATTGTGTGGTGTGTGAATTCTGTCACAAAAAACAAAACAAAACTAAATACTAATAAAAATCTTGAAATATCTAAAATTGAGTTTAGTTTTTGTCTTTATGTTTAGATATTTTATTATTTTAATAATATCATTATAATGTTTTGAATGTCATTTTTTAAAGGCCATTTTTCAGTTACCATAAAAGTATTTATCAGCTTATTTTATTGACCTGAATTTTAATATCAGTGTATTCCTTGTGGTTAGGGCCCTGTTCATTTTGTTAGCAGATTCAATTTAGAGTTTTGATGACCACCCTTGTCTATTTCAGTACATAGTATCTATTTTTCCCTTTAATGTGCCACACATGCCAGAAAAGTAGCTATTCTGCAGACTTATGATGATTGTTATATGTATAAAGCATAGGAATGAAGCTCTTTACAGATGTTAAAATGTTTGAATTTATTTGAAGATATATATATATATATATATCTGTCTTCAGATGATTTGAAGTAGAAGTTTCACAGCTGTTTCCACTCAAGAAACAACTCCCAGTCTCATGCTGTGGATGTCTTTGGCTTTCATGAGAAGCATGTCAGTGTGACGCTCAAGGCATTGTCTTTTAAGTAGGTCACAAGGCTTACAGGGTCCTGAAATACTGCAGGAACCTCACTGAGTCCTGCCAACCTTCTGACGTTCTCCTGGAACAGGGTTGAATCCTTGTTCTCTGACCCTGCTAGTCGTGGTTTGTTTTGATTTTGATTGCTTATTATTTCTTCTAAATTCCATTGTCTTTAAATAATAATCTTCACACCTGGGGCAAGTGACATGTTTCCAGTATCAAATACTGTAGTTCCCCTTCAGGAACTCGAGCTGCATCGAGAATCGCTTTGGGAACGTCCCTGCGTGACCGCGTTCTGAAGCACGTGTAAAATCAGCCCAATGGAGCAGCGAGACGTCACGAGTGGGGTGACGTGAGCACCAGGAAGTATAAAAGCGCATCCGGCAGAGCGCAAGTTAGCTTCTGCTCTTCAGTAGCGCTCTGTGTATGTGTCAGTCCTATTTATTGTTGTCTGTCAGCCACAAGCATATCAATCATGTCAAAAGCAAAGTCTAAGTCTATGGCGAGCGAACGGCATTACAGACGTTGTGTTCCTCCCTGCCCACGATATCTGGCGGTGGGGGATACACACGATCTGTGTGTTGTTTGTTTAGGAGCAGAGCATGCACGGTCAGCTCTTGAGGGAGCTGATTGTCATGACTGCGAGTTGCTCTCGCTGCGCGTGTTCCGCTCTCGCCTGACTGTGTTTGATGAGAGCGGCCAGGCTCGCGATCCCGCTGGCAGCGGTCCCGCTGTTGCCGAGGCGCAGCATAGACTGTTGTCATGGGGATCGCAAGTGGATTTAGCGGAGGGGTCCGAGACGGGCTCGTCCTTTTCTCGGTCCTCACACGCTAGATCCAAGAAAGGCTTAATCTGCTCTGTCCAGTTCGAGCACTGGACGCTTACGCACACAGAGCTGCCCCGTGGCGTAAGGCAGATCAGCTTTTTGTTTGTTTTTGGTCCGCCAAAGAAAGGATCTCCGGCGACCAAGCAGACTATGAGTAGGTGGGGGGTCGAGGCCATCTCACTAGCCTACGAGTCCTCTGACCTCCCGTCACCTATGGGGGTCATCCAAGGCTTTCAACTTGGGTGTGGCCTTGCAGGACATTTGAGCTGCGGCGGGCTGGTCCTCACCGCACACTTTTGTCAACTTCTATAACCTAGACCTCTAGGTTACGTATGTAACCATGGTTCCCCGAGGGAACGAGACGCCTCGTCTCTTTGCTATACTCCCTGCATCGCTGCAGGCGCTACTTCATCGAAGCTAACTTGTGCTCACGTCACCCCGCTCGTAGGGTTGGGTACCGAAACCTGGTACCATATGGCACCGGTACCTATGTAACCGGTGTGTACTAGAACCGAATCCGAACGCAGATTTCGGTGCCATGCCTGAGCGATCGATTGAAATATTTGTGGGGGGAATTTTTATTTATTTACTTTTTAATAAGTATCGGTTCAGGCACCGGAACCGTTTTAAAAGTATCGATTTGGCACCGGTATCGAAAAAAAACCAAACGATACCCAACCCTACCCACTTGTGACGTCTCACTGCTCCATTGGGCTGATTTTACACGTGCTTCAGAACGTGGTCATGCAGGGGCGTTCCCAAAGCGATTCTCGCCGCAGCGTCTCGTTCCCTCGGGGAACCATGGTTACATACGTAACCTAGAGACGTTTTTCTGTATACACTGAATTCACTGAATATCAGAATATATTTGATGTTAAATGTACAGCTATGTGGAGCAGTATTTGGACCAATGGGGTTTCCGTGTGGGCGGGGCTACCAAATGACAACAAAATAATGCTTGATGCTTTTCACTTTATTGTGTTGTGCTTGGGATGGGCATTTTATGAAATGTTCTAGTCGATTACTGTGAGACATAAAAATGAGTAACTGATTACTTAAAAATGATAAGGCATAGTTCACCCAAAAATGAAAACTTGCTGAAAATGTACTCACTCTCGGGCCATAAAAGATGTAGATGAGTTTGTTTCTTCACCAGTTGGAGAAACTGGAGAAATTTTGCATTATATCACTTACTCACCAATGGATCCTCTGCAGTGAATGGGTGCCGTCAGAATAAGAGTTCAAACTGCTGATCATCAAAAACATCACAACAATCAAAAACATCACAATAATCCACACGGCTCCAATCCATAAATTAACATCTTGTGAAGCGAAAAGCTGCATGTTTACAACTGAAAGAAAATATTTTAATGTAATTTAAAATGCATTTAAATAAATAAATATTTATTAAAATAGCTCAGAAGTGACAAACCTATCTGAAAAGTTATACATCTCATCTAAGTATCAGCCTTTTGGCCGTGATGGCATAAGTTCAGTTGATGATCAATTGGGTTTTTTATTTGTTTCTTTGTTTTTAGGTGAACTTTGTAGTATGTCAGCTCTGTGCCCTGCTCACGGCCGTGTGGTTCAGGCTCTATCTGCACCCCAGCAAGACCAGTCCTTTTGTGCGGCATGTGGTGGCCACACTGCTGGGCATATACTTTGCCCTCTTCTGCTTTGGCTGGTGAGTATTTGCCTGCTGTCCATACTGACGCATCCCTCTCTGTGTGTCCGCATTGAAACTGAAACCAGTTTTTGCTTGTACACTGGACTGCAGGATTTGTGCTGGTGTGACATTCCAGAAAGATACAACAGACGCCAATCAATAGAAAATGTAGCAGTCTGTAAACGAGAGAGATTGATACAGAATAAACAATCGGTTTATAGGACAATAAAAAGAGCTGAAGCTGATGTCTGTAGTACACTGTCAAGTAACAAATTATGTGGTATGTTTCAGTTGTAAATACACCTGTATGACTCCCTCAGCTCAGTGCAACAGTGACTGGACATTTTTTTTTAAACAGAAAGTCACCTGTGAGATGAAAGACACCATTACAACATTTGATTCAAACCAAAAAAGGATTTGAAAAATGGAAAACAGAAATATGAGTTTTCATGGTTACAATGAATTTTGTTGAGTGGTGGGTCCCATTTTTGGATTGAGAGTCGTATAATATATGTGACCCTGGACCACAAAACCAGTCACAAGGGTAAATTTTTCGAAATTGAGATTTATATATCATCTGAAAGCAGAATAAATAATCTTTCCATTGATGTATGGTTTGTTAGGATAGGACAATATTTGGCAGAGGTACAACTATTTGAAAATCTGGAATCTGAGAGTGCAAAAAAAACTAAATGTTGAGAAAATCGCCTTTAAAGTTGTCCAAATGAAGTTCTTAGCAATGCATATTACTAATCAAAAATTACTTTTTGATATATTTACAGTAGGAAATTTACAAAATATCTCCATGGAACATGATCTTTACTTAATGTCCTAATGATTTTTGGCATAAAAGAAAAATCGATAATTTTGACCCATACAATGTATTTTTGGCTATTGCTACAAATATACCCCAGTGACTTAAGACTGGTTTTGTGGTCCAGGGTCACATATGTTTAGAATTTACAGTAATAAACATTAAAGACTAAACATGTTTTTTTGTTTATTCATTTGTTTTGGAAACATGATATTTTTAAAAGAAGGTTTACTGGAGTGCAGGAGTAAAAAATTATAAAATTAGTTTTTTCAATTCCAGTATACTTTGCGAAAACCTTTGCGGGAAACAGCTGGTGTTTTAATTTTATTAAGAGAGTAACAATAGAAAAAGTCTTGTCGATACTAACATAGTTTTAGAAACATTAGTGTCTGTGTTCTGACTGTCGGCACACACAAGCTTGTATTGATGTGTCAGTGGCGACTAAAATCCGGAACTCATTAACATCTCATTTAATAAGACAAACAGATCAATAGGCCACACTCATGATAATCAAGGATAGATAAATGTCTGGCTGCTAATTAGTGGCATCTTTTCAAACCCTTATTAAATTGTCTCTTTTTGTGTTTGTGTGTGTTTAAGTGTGTCTTACAGATAAGCTTCTATCAAGTTTCTTTTCTTTACATAAAGGCAGTTTCATTTGTTGAGTCTGGGTAATAGGCATACAAATTCAGCTTTTCTACTTGAATGAGGACAAGCTGAAATCTCAAAAACTTAGATTACACTAAAAACTGTTTTTATGCTGATCCAGATAATGTGCATTTACATCTAGCCTTTACCTCTATCAGAAAGGCTATAGGTTGTTCTGCAAGGTGGAACTCTGTTCCTACAGCTGCCATATTAAGAGTTAGAGTCCTGCCTTTATGAGTAGTAGTTATATACTGTAAGTATCATTTGAAAGTTTCTTATTGTATAGTGGACATTAAGCAAAAATGTGCTGTATTAATAGAAACAACCTTTTCTCTCTCTTCTTCAGGTATGCTCTTCATTTCCTGCTCCAGAGTGGCATTACTTATGGAATAATGATTCTGACCGGAGTCGAGCACATGCACAAGTGAGTTCATAATTTCATAACTATAACAACATTAAAAATTACTCAAAAGTGCTTTAAAGTTGTTGTATTTTTTAAAACTTTCATAGCATTAAAGGCAACATTAAATCAAAAGTGACTCCATTTCCTACTAAAGAGCCCATGAAATGGCTGGACAAATGCAGCGTTTCTTGTGTTGACTGCACAAAAATGGCCTCAAAGCTAATAATACTGTTTCACTAGGAAATAAGTAACAACACCAGAGAAAATCTGGTTGTGAACACCATTACATTACTTTAAATTCAGTAGAACCCAGACGTGCGCGAATCCTTCATGGCCCCCTTTTCATTCGTTAGGTGAACTGAGGTCCATGCTGATAGAAGTCGTCCCCTCTCTTACAGCCCGACTCTTCTGATGAAAGAGTTGAAAACCAACCCAGAGATAATTATAATGAGAAAGAGATCATTCTGTCACTGTCCTCCTCACGGGTGTAATAAAATCTTCCATTATTTCCCCTGTGCCGTCTCCTGCCAGCTGCCAGAAACTTTTTACTAGGTGGTAAATATAAAACTGCCTCAATGTCAGACTTCTGCCAAATGGCCCTTTAGGGACATTTTGTTTTAAATGAGTTGATATTACTGTCTTAGGATTAGGGATGCACCGACAGTGATGTCTGTGAGATAGGTATATTCACTCGACAAGCTCGCGCATCTGCACCGCCGCGCGCTCAATCCACTCAGCGCGCTTTGTTTATCAGCTCGCACACATCAGCTATACAGGCGTTAATACTGAATGTTTAACATTATATTCATTGCATACATATACTTCGTAGCAGACATCCATAACTCCTTTCCGCTGTCTGTTGTCAGTGTTTCTTTGTTTGAATATGGCGCTTATCACATGCTGTGTGGTATCGGCGTTTGGTATCGGGGCATTTTAACGAGTACGAGTACAGGAGGCCAGTATCGGGCCCGATACCGATACCAGTATCGGTATCGGTGCATCCCTACTTAGGATGATTCAAGGGGTAGTTGTTGAGGTAGACAATTCTTCCTCCTCCTTTTTCTGTCTTCTATCGGTGGGTTGTGTAGAAAGGCTATTGACGTTACTGGTTGTGTCATTTTGGGAATCATACAGTGGTTGAGACCATTCTATTTTTGGCATTCTTTAGGGGGCAAACTGTTTTGCAGATCTGCAAAACACACTCACATTGTTGAATGGAAAGCACACACACGACACACACACACCTCGTCTATCTTCGTACTCACACCTGCAGTGTCTGGGGACCTGAGCTGAATGTGTCATCACTACAGCTCGAGTGTGTGTGTATAAGAAATAATGAGAATGACTGGGAGCTTCTGTTATGCTAGTCTCTGCTAGCGTCATCTGCTTTTCCCTACCTTTGTCTGTGAGATTAAAAGATCTTGCATTTTAAAACCACACGATTACTAGACTAATGACCTTCTGTTGTCATGTGCGGTGAACAGAACACAACCGAAGTTGTGTAAACTCTCAGTCAGTACGTTTGCATGCACAGCAGAAAACAACAATGTTTTTATGCACCATGTTAGCATCTGGTCCACGCTGCTTTTTTCACCATCTTAGACATGACTCAGAAAACACAGCGGAATATACAGTTAAAGGGGTCATATGATGCGATTTCAAGTTTTCCTTTCTCTTTGGAGTGTTACAAGCTGTTGGTGCATAAAGAAGATCTGTAAAGTTGCAAAGACTAAAGTCTCAAATCCAAAGAGATATTCTTTATAAAAGTTAAGAGTCAGCCACGCCTACCTAAAACGAGAAGCGGCTCTCCAAGGTGTTTATACAGCGATCTGTCATGCCACATCAAAGACTGTCAAAACGGCATTTATTATTTGAATTTCCGGAGAACAAAAAATAAACTGTATTCGTTCGGTTCACATGCGCGCATGTCAACATATTCTGTTACACCAAATACACAAAATAATGATCTTTAAAATAGCATCATATGACCCCTTTAAGCTTATAGATATCTAGTTAATGTACTGCTAAATCTACCAAACAAAACCAGTAACCTGGCCAAAAGCATGATCAGAGGACACAGAGGAGTTTTGTGAAGGTTTATGTTGTGATAATGACAGGCTGATTCTCCATTTATCCCACTTACACAGTTACTTACATGCATAGCAAACATATAGAGCATCATTAAATGGACATTAAATATTATTTGCAGTTCAAATTATTTTATGACATGAGAAGAGGCACCAAGGCCACCCTCACTGTTCACAACAATATTCAAAGCACCCATAACTTATGTAGTTATTTCAGATTTGCTGGAAAAGAATTAAGGAAAAGGTGTATATATATATATACAGTATATATTTTTCAAAACATATTTTTTAAAGTATTTTAGAGTTTGAAAATAGAATATTCTAGACAAATTCATAATATGTTTGCATATGAGAGTACAAAATATTGTATTCTTTAAAAAAACTGCTCTTGGAGTTTTATGATTTTAATAATTAACATGACTATTTCAGGTCTATAAATCACACTTCTAAAATCAGACTTCCTCGTATATCCAGATTTTTGGCACTCTGACAGTGGGCACTCTGGTTCTTCAAAAGAAAAAGAGAAATATCTTTAATTTTTAGTAGTTGATCTTAATTTAATGCTTTTTTAATATCATTTTACGTACATCATTTATATCATTTAAAATATGCGCCTTAATTGGACAATCCAGTGTTCAAGAGAGCCATGTAAAATAAATACCATACAGACTGAGCAATCGCATGCAGCCTTTTAACTCAGTCAGCGATAATGAAACTCCTCTATGGCACTAGCAGTTTATAACTCTTTCTGTGTGTGTTTGAGAATATACAGTGGGTACGGAAAGTATTCAGACCCCCTTATTAAATGATTTTAGCAAATGGCTGCAATACAACAAAGAGTGAAAAATGTAAGGGGGTCTGAATACTTTCCGTACCCACTGTATGTGCCTTTTTCTGTCTTCTACCTTCATTTTAATTTCCACATCCTTTTTTTTTGCATCATACAAGAATAGAGAGCAATAATGTCATTCATTAGCGTAGAAAAGAATGTTTACACACACACACACACACACACACGGAGTCTGCTGTTCAGTCTCTGCAGATCAAAAGCCCTCATCACCACTGAGTTCATTTCTGGAAACATCTTTGAGCTCTTTGTTAGCTTATTTTTTTTTAAATGATGTTTGTGCTTGTTTCTGGGTTTTAATGGATCATATAATTCTCCGTATGGCATCCTTCAGGCCCTCATGATATCAAAGCTCTTGTAAAACTACAATTTATGTGTAACATCTGAAGAAATATGGTCATAAGTACATAAATGTATCAGAAATGGTTTGCAATCTAAAACCTGCTGTTTGTTTCACATTGCAGATACTGTTTGGTGGTCGCCCTGGGTTATCTAAGCTTCTGCCAAATTACCCGGGTTTACGTCTTTGATTACGGAATGTACTCTGCAGATTTCACTGGGTAAGAATACGCCTTTCTGTGTGAAGTTTCAGAGCTTCGTTGTCCGTGTTTTCTATTCATATTTCTCTTTTTTTCTCTCTGACAGGCCAATGATGGTCATCACACAGAAGATAACCAGTGTGGCTTTTGAGATCCATGATGGTGAGTGAATGTGTGTGTGTTTGGTTAAAGTTGAGAATACACACAGGTATGATGCATCGGGATTCTGTTCTGGATGCTGTTCCAGACGACTGCTGTTGTGATCGTCAAATGTGCTGCCAAAGGGCCTGAGAAACTAATTAAAGAAATGGAAGGCAGCGGGATGAAACGAAAGCAAATGAAAACAAGCCTCCCTCCTTCTCTTCACCCCTCTATTGTTCCACAGGGTGACAGATTACCCTTATGATGTGTGCTCCTCACACCGCACTTCTTAATATTACCGTTATCACTAATTAATTTCTTTGTCCTCTGCTGAGTTCAGCTGCTAGCCTGCAAACCTTTGTTATGGAGATTCTTCTAAACAGAGTGGATTCCCTTAAGATTGACCTCCTCACTGAAGATTTTATCCTCACTGAATGTCTAGTGCGAGATTAATTCTGGATGATATGACGATTTACACTGTGCCATGGCGGCATTGTATCAGATTTTTCATTTATTTTATTTTAATTTGTTTAATTTAATTTAATTTTTACTTAATTAATTTTATTTTATTTTCAGTTTGTCTTTGTTAGTTTTGATTGATTTTGACTGATGTCGGACATATTATTCATTTGTTATGAATAATCGTATCTTTTAGTCTTCATCATAGTGTAGATAAATATAGAACATAATCAAATGAGATGAAGTCCCTTTCATTTGGAAAGTATTTAATTCAGTGGATTATCCAGAAATGGGCATTACCATGTGGTTATATGAAGCAATTCTCATTGATTTCCAGTACAGATATTGTGATGTATTTTGTTACTGTGATATAAAATTACTTGTTTTGTAATATAAATTGTATGTAAGCTTATAAAGTGGTTTCACTCGCCTGTTGACCCGAATAACCTGTCACTGATATTCCCTATGGTTCGTAGGACACTAATAGGACAAAGTCCCCCATAGAAGTCCTTGCTGACCTCCATCACTAGTTTTGGGACATGTTGATGCATACTGTGGGTGAAGCTCTGTCTCTGCACTGCTGCTGCTCACTGAGTCGGGCATAAACCATAATGAAAACATTTTAAGTGGCTCGTCTTTTTGTTATATGCATAAGGGTGGCAATAAAACAACAAGAAATTATTCAAGCCACTTACTCTGGGTCGCCCTGCCTTTTCTTACCGTGCAGGAAGACAAACAACTGAGGCAGAGGAGACTCATGAGTCGACCACATGAACTCTGAGCCAAGTCAATTTACAGCACATTTCTTCCCTCTCGAATTACTTCTGTAAATCAGAGGGAGGCCAGGGAGTGTTAGACTAAACTCACAAGCTTAGAATTTGAGCACGTATGGGACATCCACTGTGCTCAAATCATGCAAACATTATGATTTCCCACTATATTGTATTTAAAGGAATAGTTCACCCAAAAACTTGCAAGTCTGCCATCATCATTCCATCATCCCAAACCCGGACGACTCGTTTCTTATGTGGAAAACAGAAAAAGGAGACATTTTGAATAATATACTGCTCCATCATTTCCATGCAGTTACCTTGAATGTGGACTGAAGCTTTATCTACTGTCTATAGCTATTATCTGGGATGTTTATTATGGATTGATGGTGTTGGTATTGATATATTTTGTGTGTGTTTATAGGAATGGCAAGGAAAGAAGATCAACTAAACCAAAGTCAAAAACTGTTGGCCATAAGGTATGTAGACTAAAAAGACATTATTAAAATGTTGACTATACAAAGACAAAATTAAATGAAGGAATGTAGTTTTTGATTGAGTGTGTGTAATTGTGGTAGTTGCTTTTCCCTTTATATTTAAAACTGCAATCTCAAGTCTCTTTTCTAGATGTGATTTTACTTTTGTTCTAATGCAATTCTAAAATCTAGTTTTCCTCTGTATTTGTGTTTTATTCAGACGAATGCCCAGTTTATTGGAGTACTTCAGTTACAACTGTAATTTCATGGGGATTTTGGCTGGTCCCACCTGCTCTTATAACGATTACATAGCCTTCATCGAGGGCACCCCCTATCGCCACAGAGACCTTGAGACCAAAGGAAAAGTCAATGTGAAGAGCAGACTGAACGACCCTTCACCAAATGTTTGTTTTAAGTTGTTTGTATTTGCTTATAACTTCACATTACACACCAATTCATGTCACAAGTAGCTTAAATGTTTACCATTAAAAAGTTGGGGGTAAGATATTATGCATTTATTTGATCAAAAATACAGTAAAAACAGTAATATTGTGATATAAATATTAGTAATTTAACATAACTGTTTTCTATTTTGTTGTTTTAAAATGTAATTTAGTCCTTTGATGGTGAAGCTGAATTTTCAGCAGCCATTACTCCAGTCTTGTGAGTCACGTGATACTTCAGAAATCATTCTAATGTTGATTTAGTGGTCAAGGAAAATGTCATATTATTATTGATGTTAAAAACATCATTGTACTGCTTAATATGTTTGTGGAAACTGTGATAGCATATATATATATATATATATATATATATATATAATTCAAAAGAAGAACATTTATTTGCTATAGAAATCTTATAGTCTTAAGTCTTTACTCTCATATTATATAAATGTAATGCCTCCTTGTTGAACAACAGTATTAAAGGGATAGTTCACCCAAAAATGAAAATTATGTCATTAATTACTCACCCTCATGTCGTTCCAAACCTGTAAGATCTTCGTTCATCTTCGGAACACAAATTAAGATATTTTTTGATGCATTCCATGAGCTCTCTGACCCTCCCATAGACCGCAAGGATCCTTACAAGATCAAGGCTCAGAAACATAGTAAGGAGATCGTTAAAATAATCCATGTGACATCAGAGGTTCAACCGTAATT
>NW_015542409.1:1124837-1138828 GCF_001515605.1 Sinocyclocheilus anshuiensis | reverse complement strand
AATACTTTTTGTGCGCAAAGAAAACAAAAATAACGACTTTATTCAACAATTCGTCTCCTCCGTGTCACCCTATAGCACCATTTTGGAGAGTATCACATATGTAAACAACATATGCAACGTATGTACACGGATACGTTGTTTACATTCAGATCAAAGCGAAAACAACGTAAACAGTGTATCCGCGTGCAGTGCTCATGACACAGAACAGCATACGTTGTTTACGTATGTGATACTTTCCAAAATGGCGCTACAGGGTGACGCGGAGGAGACGAATTGTTGAATAAAGTTGTTATTTTAGTTTTCTTTGCGCACAAAAAGTATTCTCGTAGCTTCGTAAAATTATGGTTAGACCACTGATGTCACATGGATTATTTTAATGATCTCCTTGCTACGTTTCTGAGCCTCGATCGTGTTAGGATCCTTGCTGTCTGTGGGAGGGTCAGAGAGCTCTCGGAATGCTTCAAAAATATCTTAATTTGTGTTCCGAAGATGAACGAAGGTCTTCCAGGTTTGGAACGACGACATGAGGGTGAGTAATTAATGACAGAATTTGCATTTTTGGGTGAACTATCCCTTTAATTTCTTTAAAAAATGCACTGACCCCAATCTTTTGAACAGTAGTGTACAGTGGGTACGGAAAGTATTCAGACCCCCTTAAATTTTTCACTCTGTTATATTGCAGCCATTTGCTAAAATCATTTGTTAATTTTTTTTCCTCATTAATGTACACACAGCACCCCATACTGACAGAAAAACACAGAATTGTTGACATTTTTGGTGTACATTAATGAGGAAAAAAAATTAACTTAAATGATTTTAGCAAATGGCTGCAATATAACAAAGAGTGAAAAAATTAAGGGAGTATGAATACTTTCCGTACCCACTGTATATTATCTATGTTTTATTCAAAATTATTAAGTTACATATGACTGGCATGTTCCAAGTTCATATCAGTTTGTGCATTTCTGTTTCTCAACAGACAGAGGTCGTCCGGAAACTGGCCACCTGCTTCATCTCTCTGCTGGTCTTTCTCTCCGTCTGCAAAGTCTGTCCTGTGGAGCGTAACGTTGATGATGATTTTATTGCCACCACGCCCTTCTATGCTCAGGTGGTCTACCTGTATTTGTCCATGCTGACCACCCGGCCTAAATACTACTTTGTTTGGACTTTGGGTGCGTGGACTTCCTGCCTCTCCTTGTCTTCCCATCTGGCTAGATTTCTCTTTCCTTTTCTTGTTTTGATCTTTATTGAAAGATATTGGTTTGTTTCATCTTCTCTTTGTTTATGTTCCGTTGATGGATATCATGTTTTGATACACAAATATGAAACACTACATCAATCATTTTCATAATTCACTGAATTCCTAATTTGGCAATTACATACTTGCTCCATTCAAACACTTTACACCTATAAAGGTAGAAACAAGCTGGGTGCTGTGTATTCTGGGTTTCATAACATTTATTATTTCTGATGTGAGTATCTTGACACTCATGCTGTCTTTCTAAATAGCTGATGCCATCAATAACGCAGCAGGATTTGGATTTAATGGCTACGACAGTAATGGTTTGCCTCGATGGGATCTCATTTCCAACCTCAGGATCATGAATATAGAGGTCAGTTCAGATGCTGTTACGTTGTTTACCCCCACTCTGAGTGAATCGGAAGTGTTATAATCAGTAAACTCTTATATTTTCAGCTTGCCACCAGCTTTAAGGTATTCCTGGATAACTGGAACATTCAAACAGCACATTGGCTTAAAAGGTAAGAACAGGAAGAGCACATTTTGCTATTGTACACTACCATTCAAATGTTTGCGGTCTGTAAGATTTTTAATGCTTTTATTTTCTTTTAAATTACGATTTTTAAATGCTGTGCTTGTTTAAAATAATGTGTGTCCTAGATTGAATAAGGAGTGTATCACTACAGGTCTCAGTGATCTCTGTGTGAGTTGGCTCCATCTACTGGTGATTTTTCACAATTATCCAGTTTATCAATAATTAAAGGGATAGTTCACCCAAAAATGAAAATTCTGTCATTAATTACTCACCCTTATGTCGAAGGTCTTACGGGTTTGGAACGACATGAGGGTGAGTATTGACAGAATTTTCATTTTTGGGTGAACTATCCCTTTAACATGTTGTCATCATAAGCAAACAGACTAACAACTTATACTAAGTGTAAGCATTAGATGAAAAGATGAAGAATCATTTCCTTTCTCATTTTATTTTTATGCTAGCATGATTGTTGTATATTGTCTATTGTGTGTTGTCTTGTAGGGTGTGTTATGAACGTTGTCCCTACAACCCCACTGCTGCAACCTTCCTGCTGTCAGCCATGTGGCACGGGGCTTACCCAGGCTATTACCTCACCTTCCTCACTGGCATCGTCATCACTCTTGCAGCCAGAGCTGTGAGTGACATCACATTCTACCAAACATAAAGTGCACTTCACATAGGGAATATTCCTGTCCCTTTCATGTAATCTTGCCATTTGCTTGGCCATAAAGAGCACAGGGATTATTATTATTATTTTTTTTTGGTAAATGACATCTGTCATAAAAAAAGGGCAAAAGAAGAAGGGTAGACAATACATGAAATACTACTTATGACATTATAAAGCAATTGTATGAAGCAATTAAATAACACCTAATTTTTACGAGATGTGGGTAAAAACTACACAGTAGCTGAGACTCTGAAATGTAACATAACACAACAGTTTAGATGGGGAAAAATGCATTTTAATTGACACATCTGGCTAATCAGCTGACAGCACTTTTGGAATAAGTTTATTATACATATTCACAAAGTAAGTACTTCATGTCAAGTATTTTTTAACATTTTAGTTCTACATGTCTAGTACTGGGTAAGGACTTGCATGCCCTAACATTTTGAACATGCATCGATTTACCATTTTTCTAAGCATAGGAAAAATGCAACATTGGGCATTAAGGGTCAAACTTGTTTCTGTTGTTCTCACACAGACGGAGCCTATTTATTGAATGGTACATCTGTTCTAATTTTTCTCAGGTGTTTGCTGAACTGTTTCATCATTATTTATATAGCAAAATATATTTTTAAAAGAATTGATATTAAAATGAATACATTAGATTTAAAATGTGCTTTGATATAAATATTTATTACAGTATTTAAATGGTCAGATTGTGGAATATTTACTTTTCAAGACTTTATCCGTAACGGTTGAAATATCTTTGTATTATTTTTTTTTCAAATATATTTGCATGCTAAATGATGTTATGAATACCAAAATTTAAAGGAAAAAAGTATCAAAAATTATTGGTTACAATTTGCAATATACATTACAAAACCTGATGAAAACTTTGCTAAATTTTATTTATTTATTTTTTTTTTTAAATCACTAATGTCTCCCTGAAAAGATAATACATCATGAATATCAATGCTTGGAATTCTGAGGGTTGTTAGTTGTTATTCATCCCTTTTTTAATGTCATGTTCCCTATTCTCCTTCAGGTGAGACACAATGTAAGACCGTACTTCTTGGGTTCTCCAGCTCTCAAGTTTGTGTATGATGTCATCACATGGGCGGCTACACAGATTGCCATTTGTTACACAGTGGTTCCCTTCGTTCTGCTTTCTGTGGGTCCCTCGCTCAAGTTCTACAGGTGGGCTGGACAAACAAAAATAGATACTAAAAATGCATAACTTGTTTTTTCTTCATTCATGAATTGATATTCTACTGTCTCCATCACTTTGTAGGTCAAGGTACTTCTGCATTCACATAGGCTGTATACTGCTGGCCATCGCGTTGCCTGTGAAACCACGCCATCTGCGGCTGAAAGAGCAACAGCCTGCTGTACAGCCAAGTCTGGAGAGCACAGACAGCAACAGCAACCAGAAACAAAAAGCCACATGAGTCCCGGAACACCTTACCAATCTTCTATACACACACAGACTGGGCAAATGTACCTATTCTCCAGCCACACATGAAGCGAGTCAGATAAACTAAAGCTCACAAATAAACCAACCAACCAGCCTCTGTCTGGACTGATAGAGTAAGTCATCCCTTGGCTCAGTATAGTGTACTGGGATTGGACAGTGATTTGAGATGATGGAATCAAATCTGACTGGTATAAGAGGAGTTTTATTGCCAAGAAAACACTGTTGTATAGAATTATGTGACCTTGCCTTTGTAATTCAACTTGTCACAGCAAGTATTAGTGTCCTAATCTGGTGGTCTTGCATTGGGCTTGTAAATAGGATTTTCTTGCAAGGGACAAGGCCAATACCACTTGCAGAAAGCTGGCAACATTATATTTGAAAGCAAAGATTTTTAATGTGGTAGGGGTAAAAATAAATATGACTAACTAAACTAAAATCTAATAAAGTAATAATTATAAATTTTAAAGTAATAAAATGAAAAATAATAAAGTTATTGGAAAAAAAGGAAAGAAGATCAAAAGATGATGTTCAAAAAATTTAAGACAAGTTGTTTTTTGAAGTCACCAAGACTGAATTAAGATTTAATTCCATGGCTGCGCCATTAAAAGCTGGGCTCTTGGCCCTTTGTCATATTATGTTTGTTATGGTCTGTTGTAGCGTCTCGTCCATGTAGTCTTCACATAAAATGCTGAAAGTTACACATAATACATTCCAATCTAAAGACCAGAGATTTTTTTCTCATAAACAAAAGTATTTCTTAGACTAATCCAATCTAAACTGGGAATTTTGGAAAGTAGTGGAATGTTAGAGTAACCTCCAGCAAAAAAATGGATAGTACTGTTAACTGCATGACTTTTGTCAGTCAGGCAGGTGGTGATTCTGTATGCACAGTAGGGCTGCACAATAAATCGCATGCGATATTTAATGCGCATCTTGTCAGTAAAGCCGGTTCTGTAATCAGCGGTAAATCTCCATCACGTGCGGGCTTTCACACGGAGCAGCATTAACTACACAGAGCCGTTGTTCACTGACAAGCTGCGCAAAACATGCGCATGCGATTTATCGTGCAGCCCTAATGCACAGTAATGCACATTTTGTATGGCCTCAGTCAGCTTCAAGGTTTGGCCTGCTTAGGGTTGGAAATGAAGCTGATGTTTGTGTTAAAGACATATGAAATTGTAGAGGATGTCCACTGGATTTGTTTGAAACATTACGTTCTCTGTGTGGATCTGGAACATTTGTTTTTTGCAAATTATGTGATTAAAAAAGGTCTTTTTACTACTCCTTTGTGGTCCGTTTGCCTTCTGATAAACCATTTTGTGAAGGTAATGTGCACGGTACAGTTACACATTCATTATTCAGTAGTGAAATGTTTGAAACACATTGGTAATTTAGCCTTCCTTATTCTCAAATGCCTCAACCTGGATGAACATCTGCCCTTTGCTCTGCAGACATAAACTGTGCACTTTGTGCCACTACAGATAATAAGTTACTTGATCTTGCTGACATTATATTATAGGGATGTTACTTCCACTACAGGCACATTTATGTCCAAACTGCCATTTTTTCCAACTTCTTGTCTTTCCTTCTTGCTTTCTTTCCTAAATTTAATTAAAAATTTAGTTTAAATTGATATTTATACATTTATTTTACCCTTATTCCAGAACCAGAACTGCATTATTTAGATAATTATTTTTTAGATTCTATTATAATACAGTTTCTTAAGATGTTTGTGTACGTTTTTACTTTGGAGACATGAGGGAAGTGCTTGATATGTAATGAGATGTTAAATATCACACTACAACTATTAATGTAGTCAAATAATGCAATAAAATCTATTTATTTATTTTTGGTCAAATGATGACAAAACAAGCAAATGTGTGTATTTATGGTACATATAGCAATACATCCATCACAGAATGATTTCAAACACAACACATAATTTGTGATCTTGTGGAAGTAACATGCGTTTGGTTCACTTTTGAAACTAGTGAAAGTGTGAAAAGTAGCCTGTTTATTTATTTATTTTATTTTATTTTCAAAAAGGCCACAGGGCGAAGTTTCCATACAATTCAGTATGCTAGTTGAAGAAACATTCATAGACTGTTCTGTTGCCCTAGGAAAGGCAACTACATGATTAAATACACAAGATTAAATATCTAAAATAAAAATGACTACAATTGCTGTGTAATATAGTATCACTTCCCATATATACTGTCAACTATCACATGTATTCACGTGCTGATCTGAGGAAGGCGTGACGTCACGCCGTGTGTTGTCAGGGGCTCGCCAGGAAGAAGCTCAAACACTAGGAGCACTGCGCTCTGCTTCGTCAAAATGGCTGTTGAAGATGGTGAATAGGAAGAAAGAAGCGCCGTAGACCGAGAAACTAGAGAGAAATACGCCCCTCTAAACGGACCTTCAGACAGCAGAGCATTACAACGTTTCTTTTCTGTGAGGTACGTCTCGTAACAGAAGGCAGATGTAGGGTTTAAATCGCCTTTGTCGGTTGATGCCGCGTATGATTGACAGTTCATAGCCTCCTAAAGGACAGTAACGAGCATCAAGCTGTAGAATTAAGCAGAATTGAACATTCATAGCGAATAAGATGTAGTTTGTTATGTAAATGTATTAAGATACGGTTAATCTGTTCAGGGTTGTTTTGATGGCGATTAATTGGATGGTCTCTCATAGTGAGTAAGTGCATCAACATGCAGACATGTTGACGAGGCACTGCCCGCCCTGTTTATTTCTAGAAGTACATTCTTTAATATCAAATTACAATAATGTTTAGACGGTGAAATATATCAGGATTAACAAGCACTTTATTACCGGGCAGATAATGTGCTGTGGTTTTGTTGTGCTCTTACTCACGCAGGTTCCATTTATTTGACATTATATAGTTATTTTTAGCCATATTTTCATCTATCTATCTATCTATCCATCTATCCATCTATCCATCTATCCATCTATCCATCTGTCTGTCTGTCTGTCTGTCATGGAGAGAAGCACATCATGCATGCAAAAACAAACAAACAGAAAACAGTACATATTACTATATTTATTGTTTTGTTATATTTTGTTATATTTTTATGTAAAAATATAGCAAAACATGATATATAATGCTTAGCCTAGTTATTTTTTTATTGTTTTATGTAATATAGTGTGCTTCTCACCAGTCTTTATAAATATCCATATAATATAGAGCACTTCTCACCATTATAATTGTAGGGCTGTCAGTCATCTCAGCATCTTGCTGTAGACTCTAGGCGTGAACCACTCTTGGTCGCCATAAATAATGCATGATGCCATTCCAGAGCAGACAGACAGACAGCAGTCACAGCCAGCAATCTAAAGGCATTCACACAAAAGCAGAGGACAGTGTGACACTGAGTGTGCTGGATATATATGGTGTCACATAGTGGTTTATAAGAATAACTTCGGTGTCGTGTTTCACAGATAGAGCTTAAAGAGCTGCTTGGATTCCTGAGTGAGCTGCCATATTCTCTTTGTTGTTGTCCAGTTGTTTGTTGAGTGCCTGTCTGTTTTTTTTTTTCTTTTTTAATGTATTGTCTGTATTGAACATTCTGTACAGACATTCTTTTAGTCTGTATTGAAGGTTAAATTGAGGGTCACTAGCCGGCGCATATTAAATAAGCTGTAAAATATTAATATTAAACATTTATTTGGATTGATTTGTGGTTGGATTTTTGCCACACAGGGTGGTATAGGGTGCGTGTCATAGTGTTTATATTTTATTTATCCTGTCATTCTATATATCTATTATTCTGTCTATTTATTTATTTACTGTTTCACCGGGAATAATTTTACATTTTTTAAATTAAGTGTTAAATGATAAATGACAGATATTCAAATGAAAATTGTTTTTCATTACTTTTGTATGTTGTAGCCTATGTTTTCTTTTAATACATTGATGTTTCCATGAAAATAGCTATAGATGCTGGTATGGCAATAGAAATAGACAAATAAATAAATGCATTGATGGGGGAAAATCGAAAGAGTGTTAGGTATGAATTTGTCTTTTTGATAGATATTTAAGCTGAATATTTGCACTAATTAACTGTAGGGAAACCTATTAGAGTGTGTCTGTGGAGGTGTTTGGAGAAAATGAACTGTTATCTCTGTGTTATGCTTATCTGTGCCAGCCTCCTTTCTCCTGACATTTAAAGTCCATTGCTATTCTTGGCCTGCACTGAAGCAAATGCTCTAATATCACCTGTCACTCAGTCAGGCTAACTCAGCAATTTAACATCTCTAATCTCAAAGAATTTCACATTTTTATCCTCCAACAACCTACTGCAGTATTCAGATTAGCTTAGACCATCTCTGTTCATAATCTGTGTTTTGAAAATGACTACATATATCTCTGTTCAGGGTGTCCCAGCGAGTGGCAATCATGGACACCACAACCTCCATCAAGATGACCACTCTGGCCATCCAGAACCTCTTCAGCTATGTGGAAGAAGAGAATCTGGCTGCTGTCAAAGCCCATCTTGACAAGTTCAAAGAGGTGGATGGTCGAAGCGATGTAAGTTGCATCTAAAAAAAGTCAAACGCAATTTAAGATGATCAGTTAAAATTGAGAAATATCAAAGCTCTCTCTTTCTCATTGTGTGTTTGACAGAATGGACAGACTCCTCTCATGTTGGCCTCAGAGCAGGGCAGTCTTGAGATTGTTCAAGAGCTCATCAGAAGAGGAGCAAATGTCAGCTTGGATGATGTGGTGAGAAAATACCCATTTTAGATTTACAAAAAGAGTTGGCATGTAGTCACTCTTGTTTCTGTTTAATCACTGCAGATATTCACATAACATTTACCAACCAAAAGTGGAGCAGACATTCTCAATGATGCTTGATATCATTTTTGGATGGCTATCATCAGCAGCTTATTACAATGTTGTTATAAGAAAATACGGACACACATACATAAAGCATTTCTTTTTTAAATTATAAATTATTATTCAAAATTAGATTTTTTAATAATTAAAAATCTGAATTTGAATCCCAGTAAAACCTCTTCTGTATTCCTGGTCAATATTTTTGCCATATATTTAAAACCTGTATAAGGTGTGTTGTCCATTATAATTGTGCTGTAGGGCTTTTCTATCTAGTACAGCTCCTGCACACTCCATCACTGTTCCCATGGTGGCATTAGCCAATGGTTCAATGGTTTCCATAGCGACCCATCTTTGTGCTTTTCCCTGATAGGACTGCTGGTCCGCTCTGATCTCTGCAGCTAAGGAGGGGCATGTGGAGGTGGTGAAAGAGCTGCTGGAAAACAGTGCTTACATTGAGCACAGAGACATGGTGAGAAAATCTAATAGCAAAAGTTTGCATCAAAAGCAATATGTGTGTTTTATTTTGTACAATAATCACATTTGGAAAATAAACACATTCTTATGTAATGATCAAAACTTAGTGAGGTGGCTTTGTGTCATGCAGGGGGGTTGGACTGCCCTTACTTGGGCTTCATATAAAGGTAGAGTTGAGGTGTCCACGGTCCTGCTTGAGGTTGGGGCAAACCCAAACACCACTGGACAGGTAAAACTTGCATATGGTATAAGCACATACAAATCATATTAAATCAATATTGAATCTAAATAATGCCAGTTTAATAAATGCAATCATTGACTAAAATTTGTCATGCATTTCACAGCAATACAGCGTCTACCCCATTATCTGGGCAGCCGGTAGAGGCCATGCAGAGATTGTGAAACTCTTGCTGGAGCATGGAGCTAAAGTCAACTGCTCTGATAAGGTGAGCTAAAACAATCCTTCCTCACTGTGATTAAATAATTATTAATAATAAATTAATAATAATGTTCTTACAATGGAAAGGGTCAATCGTTTAATGAGCGATCGTTGCATTTCTATTGTGAGCGATTTATTTATATTTTTTTTTAGTTCTGTTTCTACAAACCAAAGTCAACAATAATTTTCTCTGGTAATCAACAGCATGCCACAGTTGCTGTTGATTGATTTTAATTTGTAATGAGCAGGAAATATTCCTTTAATGATTTTACTGTGAGATATATTAAAGGTAAAGACTTGTTTAACTTTAAAATGTGTCATTTTATACTTTTAGTACGGCACCACACCACTGATCTGGGCTGCTAGAAAGGGTCACTACGACTGTGTGATGCACCTGTTGGAGAACGGAGCCGATGTTGACCAGGAGGGGGCGGTATGTACTCATTGTATAGCATAGTGGTTCTCAACCTTTTTGACTTTAAGGCACCCCAATTTCTTCAACAATTTTCAAAGTCCCAGATTGTTATTTACTGGATAAGGATTTATCAGTATATTTTACCCATGATTCCTACCCGATAAAATATTCTAGAGCTTGGCATAACTAAAAAACTAAGATTTGATTAATTTATGTGACTTTTACCGATCTAGAAATCACACTTTTTAAATGTTATATAATCATCATCCTCAAGAAGTATTTCGGTACTCATACACAAATTTCCATAATAAATACACATAACTTTACATATTAACTGAAAAAGGTGTAAGCTGAAACTTATGTTACCTACCATTTTTTGTTCATTATAATTATTATAAGCCTTATATGTACATTAACATTTAGCAGATGCTTTTATCCAAAGTATGTAAGACATATTTAGATTTTTAACTGTTTTAACATTGATTTTAAATTGCTTTAAGTCATCTTGTTGTCCCCTTGAAAGTTGGCTGAGGCCTCCTAGTGGGCCCTGTTTGAGAACCACTGATTTAGTAGCATTACATTGGAATCCCAAGGGCCTGTCGGTCTTATTTTGTTAATCTCAACCACTCAGAACTCCATGACGGCACTGATCGTGGCTGTGAAGGGGGGATATACAGAGGTGGTTAAAGAGCTTCTGAAGAGGAACCCAAATGTAAACATGACTGATAAGGACGGAAACAAACCTACTGCAGTATTCAGATTAGCTTAGACCATCTCTGTTCATAATCTGTGTTTTGAAAATGACTACATATATCTCTGTTCAGGGTGTCCCAGCGAGTGGCAATCATGGACACCACAACCTCCATCAAGATGACCACTCTGGCCATCCAGAACCTCTTCAGCTATGTGGAAGAAGAGAATCTGGCTGCTGTCAAAGCCCATCTTGACAAGTTCAAAGAGGTGGATGGTCGAAGCGATGTAAGTTGCATCTAAAAAAAGTCAAACGCAATTTAAGATGATCAGTTAAAATTGAGAAATATCAAAGCTCTCTCTTTCTCATTGTGTGTTTGACAGAATGGACAGACTCCTCTCATGTTGGCCTCAGAGCAGGGCAGTCTTGAGATTGTTCAAGAGCTCATCAGAAGAGGAGCAAATGTCAGCTTGGATGATGTGGTGAGAAAATACCCATTTTAGATTTACAAAAAGAGTTGGCATGTAGTCACTCTTGTTTCTGTTTAATCACTGCAGATATTCACATAACATTTACCAACCAAAAGTGGAGCAGACATTCTCAATGATGCTTGATATCATTTTTGGATGGCTATCATCAGCAGCTTATTACAATGTTGTTATAAGAAAATACGGACACACATACATAAAGCATTTCTTTTTTAAATTATAAATTATTATTCAAAATTAGATTTTTTAATAATTAAAAATCTGAATTTGAATCCCAGTAAAACCTCTTCTGTATTCCTGGTCAATATTTTTGCCATATATTTAAAACCTGTATAAGGTGTGTTGTCCATTATAATTGTGCTGTAGGGCTTTTCTATCTAGTACAGCTCCTGCACACTCCATCACTGTTCCCATGGTGGCATTAGCCAATGGTTCAATGGTTTCCATAGCGACCCATCTTTGTGCTTTTCCCTGATAGGACTGCTGGTCCGCTCTGATCTCTGCAGCTAAGGAGGGGCATGTGGAGGTGGTGAAAGAGCTGCTGGAAAACAGTGCTTACATTGAGCACAGAGACATGGTGAGAAAATCTAATAGCAAAAGTTTGCATCAAAAGCAATATGTGTGTTTTATTTTGTACAATAATCACATTTGGAAAATAAACACATTCTTATGTAATGATCAAAACTTAGTGAGGTGGCTTTGTGTCATGCAGGGGGGTTGGACTGCCCTTACTTGGGCTTCATATAAAGGTAGAGTTGAGGTGTCCACGGTCCTGCTTGAGGTTGGGGCAAACCCAAACACCACTGGACAGGTAAAACTTGCATATGGTATAAGCACATACAAATCATATTAAATCAATATTGAATCTAAATAATGCCAGTTTAATAAATGCAATCATTGACTAAAATTTGTCATGCATTTCACAGCAATACAGCGTCTACCCCATTATCTGGGCAGCCGGTAGAGGCCATGCAGAGATTGTGAAACTCTTGCTGGAGCATGGAGCTAAAGTCAACTGCTCTGATAAGGTGAGCTAAAACAATCCTTCCTCACTGTGATTAAATAATTATTAATAATAAATTAATAATAATGTTCTTACAATGGAAAGGGTCAATCGTTTAATGAGCGATCGTTGCATTTCTATTGTGAGCGATTTATTTATATTTTTTTTTAGTTCTGTTTCTACAAACCAAAGTCAACAATAATTTTCTCTGGTAATCAACAGCATGCCACAGTTGCTGTTGATTGATTTTAATTTGTAATGAGCAGGAAATATTCCTTTAATGATTTTACTGTGAGATATATTAAAGGTAAAGACTTGTTTAACTTTAAAATGTGTCATTTTATACTTTTAGTACGGCACCACACCACTGATCTGGGCTGCTAGAAAGGGTCACTACGACTGTGTGATGCACCTGTTGGAGAACGGAGCCGATGTTGACCAGGAGGGGGCGGTATGTACTCATTGTATAGCATAAACCTTTTTGACCTTTTTGACTTTAAGGCACCCCAATTTCTTCAACAATTTTCAAAGTCCCAGATTGTTATTAGGATTTATCGGATTTATCAGTATATTTTACCCATGATTCCTACCCGATAAAATATTCTAGAGCTTGGCATAACTAAAAAACTAAGATTTGATTAATTTATGTGACTTTTACCGATCTAGAAATCACACTTTTTAAATGTTATATAATCATCATCCTCAAGAAGTATTTCGGTACTCATACACAAATTTCCATAATAAATACACATAACTTTACATATTAACTGAAAAAGGTGTAAGCTGAAACTTATGTTACCTACCATTTTTTGTTCATTATAATTATTATAAGCCTTATATGTACATTAACATTTAGCAGATGCTTTTATCCAAAGTATGTATTTAGATTTTAGATTTTTAACTGTTTTAACATTGATTTTAAATTGCTTTAAGTCATCTTGTTGTCCCCTTGGCTGAGGCCTGAGGCCTCCTAGTGGGCCCTGTTTGAGAACCACTGATTTAGTAGCATTACATTGGAATCCCAAGGGCCTGTCGGTCTTATTTTGTTAATCTCAACCACTCAGAACTCCATGACGGCACTGATCGTGGCTGTGAAGGGGGGATATACAGAGGTGGTTAAAGAGCTTCTGAAGAGGAACCCAAATGTAAACATGACTGATAAGGACGGAAACACAGCTCTGATGATCGCAGCTAAAGAGGGCTACACTGAGATTGTGCAGGACCTGCTTGATGCCGGAACATATGTCAACATCCCAGACAGGGTGGGTTGAACCTCACAACAAACCTGTAAACAAACAGAAATGATAAAACTGATATACTGGATAAAAATTACCTGTGATATTATGTATTCTCATTGTATGTTGTGTTTTAAACCTGTAGAGTGGAGACACTGTGCTGATTGGAGCTGTGAGAGGTGGGCATGTTGAGATTGTGAGGGCGCTACTGCATAAGTATGCAGACATCGACATTAGAGGCCAGGTAACATGCCTGTTATATCATATATGTGAAGATACTTTAAACTAGGGTTTCATAATGATGGTTAAACTGATAATCACATCTTATTTATAAAATATAGTTATTACTCTAGGGATCAACGCTAAGGATTTTTTCTACTGGCCCAGTCGGGCCAGTGGTTCAAATTTTTACTTGCCCTGCCAACATTTTCACTGGCCCTGCCACAAAAAATAAAATAGTTGCTGTTATCAT
>NW_015542409.1:1123358-1123703 GCF_001515605.1 Sinocyclocheilus anshuiensis | reverse complement strand
GTGTTGCACCTTGATTTTTCATAGCCATTTGAAATTAGAGGCAACCACTGCATTTTAATCATGGATTGGAAAAAAAAAGTGCAATGTTTGATTTATATTAGACTGTATAATTTCAAATTCTGAAGCAAAAACAGAATAACCTGACTTTAGCTTTGTGAAATTAGATTCACTCTCTGACAGCAGACAGCGCTTATGGTACAGTGATACAGCGTTTCCTTGGTTACAGCTGTAAACAGCAGCGCTGCGCGTATTAACCATTAACACTAATTTAATGCATCATACGGAGACAAAATGAAAAGAAAACGCCATTTCTGAAAACAGTCAGTTCCGTTCCCCTCAGAAACA
>NW_015542409.1:1121774-1121973 GCF_001515605.1 Sinocyclocheilus anshuiensis | reverse complement strand
TAAAATAACATTTGCATATTCTTCACTCTGTGTATTTTTCATAGTTTTCATAGCCATTTGAAATTAGAGGCAACCACTGCATTTTAATCATGGATTGGAAAAAATGTTTGATTTGTTTGATTTATATTAGACTGTATAATTTCAAATTCTGAAGCAAAAACAGAATAACCTGACTTTAGCTTTGTGAAATCATGCCACA
>NW_015542409.1:1115709-1121545 GCF_001515605.1 Sinocyclocheilus anshuiensis | reverse complement strand
CGGCCGTTTACAGACTAAGTATAATAATAACGTAATATTTCCACACAAATGGCCATTGGGAAAATGATTGCAGTGCAGTTTGTGTGCAAGCACGGAACAGAAGATAGTCTGAAATAAAACAAAAAATGTCCGGTAGATCACTGCATCTGTAACATACTCCAGTGTATAAATTCAATATAGATTAATCATTGTTAAAGCTACAAAGTTACTTGTCAGGGTGGGTATTTTGACATACAGGCTGTCTTTGCGCGCGCTGTTCACACAGAACACAGCACGCGAGTACTGAATGTAGTTGTCTTTCGCGCCCGAATGCTTTTTATTCACTTGAATTTTTAAATTAACAAGTCTTAAAAACACATGCAAATGATAAGTCGTGACGACGCTGCTTTGAACAGAGTGGACAGTGAAATCCTGTAAATACAGAGTGATAAGGAAGAAACAAAATCAAACCTTCTTTAAAACCCAGCAACACAACTGTAGCTGTATAACTTTACAACAGAAACACTGCTTTAAAAGCAAAACAGCAAGGCATATTTGACATCAAAACAAAAATATAAAAAATGCTGTCTAATCGCTCTCGTGATACTTTGATGTCATACATAGAACGGTCTGTGCAGTGCTGCTTCAAGTCCAACACCTATTGTGTTTTATTAGGAGACGCACAACAGTTCTTCTGTGGCTTTATAGGTAATATTTTCACTTACACAATTTAGCAAAATCAGACAATATTTTGTCTAAAATATACCACAATATTAACTTATTTTTATTGAATTGTTGTAAATAAATATCACCATTTGCAGCTGGTCAGTGTTCACAAAATGCTGGGAAATCATTTCATGTAGCCCTACAAGAGTGATCACTGATAAACTGTCTGAAAAAAAGAAAGCCATGTTTTAGAGAAGAAAGAAATCACCCACTGACTTTCAAGGCTGCTACATAGTAACGACTTTCTACTTCGAGGACCTTGATAGAAATGTAGTGGAGTGAAAAGTACAATATTTGTCTTTCAAATGTAGTGAAGTTAAAGTCATAATTTCCCAGAAAAAATAATACTCAAGTAAAGTACCGATACTCAAAAAGTGTACTTAAGTACAATACTCAAGTAAATGTTCCGTACTTAGTTACTGTCCGCCTCTGCAAATCGGTCTACTGTCCCGAACGTCTTTCACGCTGGCCCCGGGCCATTGGGCATTCCTTATTGTCGAGCCTTGTTACTCACAGTCTTTTTTTACATTTCATCAGAATTATTGCACTTTCACGTAAGCACAAATCAAGAACTTCAACTCATACACTGGGTTTATTTTACCTACCTAACATTGATTTCAGTAATTACAAATTATGATAATGTTTGTTGTGTTTTGAGGGTCTATATTGAGAGAAGCAAAAATCATAATCACAATTAAAATATGATTAATTGTGCAGTCCTACTTTAAACTGCAAGTGTATAAGAGTTATGGGAAATACGTTTGTTGCAGGAAAATAAGACTGCTCTCTATTGGGCCATAGAGAAAGGCAATGCAACCATGGTTAGAGACATACTGCAGTGCAATCCTGACACAGAGACCACCACTAAGGTAAAGAACAGCAAGACTTGTGTCAAAGTGATTGTTTCACTGTTTTGAGCCAGTCTTGAGTCTGTATTTGTCTGTATATGTAGGATTCTGAGACTCCACTAATCAAAGCCACCAAGATGAGGAACATAGAAATAGTGGAGCTGCTGCTGGACAAAGGAGCCAAAGTGTCTGCAGTCGACAAGGTAAAACTTCAGTCACAGTTTCAGGAACATTATTCGCATTCACATGATGAGACTATACCGCAATTTAAATATCTGCTCTCTTTGGCTGCAGAAAGGGGACACCCCTCTTCATATCGCCATTCGTGGACGGAGCCGCAGGCTGGCTGAGCTCCTTCTCCGTAACCCTAAAGATGGCCGCCTCCTCTACCGGCCCAACAAAGCTGGAGAGACACCCTATAACATCGACTGCAACCACCAGAAGAGCATCCTCACCCAGATTTTTGGAGCCCGTAAGTCTGAGACTAGATCTCCATCATGAGTTTAACTATTGATTAATACTCGTTATTAGGGCTGGATATTGATATAGATTTCCTGATTTAATTAGGTTCTGATTCACAAGCTCTTTATTCAGTTCTGATTTCGATTCTTACATATGAAAATAGTTATATCTCTGCAAATGCATGTCTTATTTATCTACAAAAACCAGAGTCTTGCTCTTTATAGTTCAGAACCTAACATTTTTTTTTAAGTAAGCATATGTTTTGAATTGCTGTAGTTGCATTTCAGCACTAAATTATACCGCATTTTCTGTAGGTTATGAATGACCTGTGTGTATTTTTGCCCCTCTCTGTGTTGTCCCCTTTAGGACATCTGTCCCCCACAGAGTCAGATGGGGACATGCTGGGCTATGACCTGTACAGCAGTGCTTTGGCAGACATCCTGAGTGAGCCCACCATGCAGCCGCCCATCTGTGTGGGTCTGTATGCCCAGTGGGGCAGCGGAAAGTCCTTCCTGCTCAAGAAACTAGAGGGTGAGCATTATTTAGAGTCGCTCGGCTTAAACTAGGAAAGTGACCTGAAAAGGATATTTTAAAGCACAGTTTACTCATGTACAGCACGTACCTACCTAGCTTTTTAGCTATTTCTGAGCTTGAAATGTTTAATCGAGCTCAATTCGCTGCATCTGGTGTATATTTATTGGTGGATGAATCTTCATATTTCTTTCTCAGATGAGATGAAGACATTTGCAGGTCAGCAGGTGGAGCCTTTGTTCCAGTTTTCCTGGCTGGTTGTGTTATTATCGCTCCTGCTGTGCGGCTCTGTCACGCTAGTGCTCGGCTTCACCGTGGATCCCAAGCTGGCTGTTGCCATCTCTCTCAGCATTCTGGCACTGCTTTATGTATTCTTTGGTAAGAAAAACAGACCGGTTATTTATTGTCCCAGACTAAGTTCTGTATTCATGATAAAAATCCATACTTTTGGTCATAATTGAGTTAGGAGTTATCAAGCTAAACTCAATCAGTATCCCTTGAAAGTATAGTGAATGTATATGAGCAACTCTCCATCTCTACACAGTGGTTGTGTACTTTGGGAGCAGGCGTGAGGGTGAGAGCTGGAACTGGGCGTGGGTCATTAGCACCCGTCTGGCTCGACACATCGGATACCTGGAGCTTCTGCTCAAACTCATGTTCGTCAACCCACCAGAGCTGCCGGAACAGACCACCCGTGCACTGCCTGTCAGGTAATTACCTATCCTCTACATAAACCATTAAGCCATTAAGATGAGGTCCTGTCCTAAATGATAGATGCGGTCTTGTCATTTTCTCATTTGTCATTTTATTCTCAAAAGCATCAGGCTGTTGATGTGGTGTTGACTTAGTAGCCAATAGTCAAAGCAACATTAAGACACTAAAGTGTGAAGGGCAGCATAGTGCAGTAGTATCAGTGCTGTCTGTAAGGTTTTTCCAACTGTAATATTAGACTTAAAACTCTATTATGTATAGTTTTACAGTTTATGTATTGTTATTATTTGCTAATATAATAATAAAAATATATTAATAAAAACAACTATTATTGTTATTACTTAAGTATATATTAGATACAGCAAGAATTCAATAAGTTCAAAGACATTCATAATGTTACAAAATATTTTCATTTCAAATGAATGCTATTTTTTGAACTTTGTGTCATCAGAGAATCCTGACAAAAGTGCATCACAATTTCCACAGAAATATAAAGCAGCACAATTGTTTTCATCATTGATAATAATGGAGAGTATAGAGTAATAAAGAAATATTTCTTGAGCACCAAATCAGCATATTAGAATGATTTTTGAAGGATCATGTGACATTGGCATCTTGAGTAATGGCGGCTGAAAATTCAGCTTTGCCATCACAGGAATAAATAGCATTTTAAAATATATTATAATAGAAAACAGTTGTTCTAAATTGTAATAATATTTCATGATGTTACAGTTTTTACTGACTCATCTCAAAAACATTTTAAAAAAAAATCTACTTTTGAATGGTATTGTACTTTTAATGTGTGTATGTGTACATATATACATACGTTTATGTTTTTGATGTATATTGATTACATTTTCAGTTTTTTATAGTGGCAAGTTTTTTAAAATATTTTAGCAGAAGACAGAAAAAAAAATTAGGCCTGTTTTGAATATTACTCTTTGGTAAGCAAAAACTGAGATCTTTTTTTTTTCTTTCAGGTTTCTGTTCACAGACTATAACAGGTTATCCAGTGTGGGTGGGGAGACGTCCATGGCTGAAATGATCGCTACTCTCTCGGATGCTTGTGAGAGGGAGTTTGGCTTTTTGGCCACCAGACTTTTCAGAGTCTTTAAAACTGAGGACACTCAAGGTAAAGGCAACTTAACCATTCTTGATTCTTCATGGACTACATTAGTAAACATAGCCTATATTTGCTACATTACATTTATTGTTGTGACCATGTCTACCCTCAGGAAAAAAGAAGTGGAAGAAAACATGTTGCATCCCATCCTTTGTTATCTTCCTCTTCATCCTGGGCTGCTTGATCATGGGAATGGCCCTGTTGGCGGTCTTCAAGGTGGATGGGCAAAACCAGACAGTGAACGCAGTGCTGGTTTCCATGGCTAGTGTTGTTGGTTTGGCGCTGTTGCTTAATTGTCGCACCTGGTGGCAAGTGACAGACTCAGTGCTGAACTCCCAGAGGAAGAGGCTGCACAGTGCTGCCAACAAGATGCACAAGCTGAAGAGTGAGGGCTTTATGAAGGTTCGTTGACAGGCTTCTGAGTAACTTATACAAAGAGCTACATACAGTCACACACAAGTCACAGAGCGTCACAGATGGTCAACTTTTTTTCACAGGTCTTGAAGAATGAAGTGGAGCTCATGGCTAAGATGGCCAAATCTATCGATGGCTTCACCCAGAACCAGACACGTCTAGTTGTCATCATTGATGGCCTGGACTCCTGTGAACAGGATAAAGTGCTACAGATGCTTGACACGGTGAGCACCAGCAGTTGTGAGCACACCAATGCTTTTAATGCTAACTAAAACAACTAAATATCATTGTCATTAATTTAAATAAAGCTCCAATAAAATAAAATATCATTATTAGATGGGAAAAAAAAAACTGTTAGTTGACAAAGCAACATTTCTAGCAAATTATCTTTGAAATACTAAATTTATTAAAATCATAAAAGAAAATAATTTAAATATAAATAAATGAAGGCTGAATAGGAATTATTAAAAATAAAAAAGATGAAAATGGTACATAACAAAATAACTACAATTATATTGTCAACTGAAAATATACAAATAAAAGGTAATTCAAAACATTAGTAGCTTCTGTAATAGTATATAAATACTACTGAAATAACACTAAAATATCATGCCTGAAAATATCATCCATCTATTTCTGGACAAGTCTCCCTTTTGAATTGTCATGAAATCTCTTAAAACCTTAAAGGGATAGTTCACCTTCAGTTGGTCCCCACTAGGCGCCTTTTGCACCACGTAGTTCTAGGAACTTGCCAGCAGGGTAGTTCCTAGAGAACCAATTTCTCCCTTGGGCCGTTTTCCTGGAGCATTCGTACTGGCACCGACAATGACATCTTTATTTGTGGCATTTGCAAACATAAACAACTGGTGAATGGAGGATGCCGTGATCGGAGCAGTTTCTGATGTGTGTCGTGGGTTTCGTGATAACGGAGATGGAATGTAAATGCACAAAAAAAGAGCACAAAAATCTGGCTAATTCTCCTATGACAACTTGCAGTGTTATCATCGAGGCTGGAAACCCCCCCCCCCCCCCCCCCCACCCA
>NW_015542409.1:1101505-1115478 GCF_001515605.1 Sinocyclocheilus anshuiensis | reverse complement strand
CCCCCCCCCCCCCCACAAAACTGCAGATAACAGGTAGCTAAATGCTGTTATTATCGCTGTTTTCCATGTTTGTGGAGTAAATTTTCTTACACAGCTTTTTAAAAATGCCGGGTAACCGGTGTTTCTTATGCGTTTGTCCAGTCAGCGTACACATACGTCACTGGTAGTTCCTATAGAGCTGTTTTAGACCCTACTCTGAAGTAGGAGCTAATTTAGTTCCCCCAAATGGAACTAGAACTAAATACGTTCCTAGTTCCTCCGGTGCGAAAGCGCCTACTGACTTGCATAGTGTTTTTTTTTTATACTATGGAAGTCAGTGGAGACCAGCTACTGAAGGTGAACTATCCCTTTAAGTCTGCGCTGTCATGTGCAATGATGCCTTCAAGCTGATTAAATAATTTGAAAAGACAGTGGTCTCCTAGAACTGGCTTTTCTGCTAGTCTAAGAAAGACTGAACAGACCCGTTGTTTTAGTGATAACCAACAGCATCCCTACTCCATTTAGTCAATTGTATCAAGACCCTGAAAAGAGTCATTGGTCCTGTTCTAAATAAAATTATTTTATCATACATTTAAACAGAGAAGCAGCCAGAGACTCACCGCACCTTCAAAAAAATCCAACTGAGGTGCGTAGAGCAAAAGAGGTTTCCCAAAGGTGAAGAGCTTGAAAAAAGTCCGCACACTCAAACATCAAAGCATCACAAGCGAGATGAGAACAATATAAGCAATTTACTGAATGAAACAAGGCAAACGTTTCGGTCACATGTTGACCATTTTCAATGCCAAGCTAACAGTGTTATCATACAATCATACATTTAAAGAAATACTTGGATACTGACTTTTAATGTACTGACAGAGGATCTAGTGAATGTGAAGTGAGTGTTAGCTTAATAAAATCCTTTAAATGTCACCCTTAATTTCTATAAAATGTGTTTTTTTTGTGTTGTTTAAATCACCACTTTTGAGGCCTATATCAAAAACCTGTCAAAATTGTATTTCTTACTATATTAGGTGAGAGTGCTGTTTTCCAAGGGTCCTTTCATCTCTGTCTTCGCCAGTGATCCTCACATCATCATCAAAGCTATAAACCAGAATCTAAACAGTGTGCTGCGTGACTCCAACATCAACGGCCATGACTATATGCGCAACATCGTCCACCTTCCTGTCTTCCTCAACAGCCGTGGCCTCAGCAGTGCAAAGAAGATGTGTGCACCCACTCCTGCTAACGGAGACACTGGGAACTCTGAGGGTTTGTATCAACATGGGATGAGGGGTTAAAATACAGTAGGATGTCTTGTGTTTCAAATAATGCCTGACTATTATGGGAAGTAGTCTTCCTTGTGTTTCAATATACACCACCATTCAAAAGTTTGGGATCAGTAAGAATTTTTTAATGTTTTTGAAAGAAGTCTCTTTTGCTCACCAAGGCTGCATTTATTTGATCAAAAATATAGTAAACAGTAATATTTTGCTATATTATTACAACAGAATAAATAATTTTATAATAATTGAAAAATTGATTGATTCCTGTGATGGCAAAGCTGAATTTTGAGCAACCACTACTAACGTCTTAAAAAAATCTTTCTTAAAAAATCATTCCAGTGTACTGATTTGGTGCTCAAGAAATATTTTTTATTATTATCACAGTGGAAAACAGTTGTACTGCTTATTATTTTTTTGGAAACCATAATACAGTTTTTTATAATTCTTTGATGACTAGAAAGTTCAAAAGAACAGCATTTATATATATATATTATAAATGTCTTCACTTTCGCTTCTGATCAACTTAATGCATTCTTGCTAAATAATAATAAAAAATGACTGACTCTGAATATTTGTATGGTAGGTTACAAAATGTCGCCAAACATATCTTGTGTTTTATGCCAACATAGTGTCCAAACCACATTGCTCTAACCCTATTCTGACCAACATTCCATATTAGCTTTTAAATCTTTGTTGTAAATCAAATGCTGCATGACAAAAATGCTCGCAAAGCAAATTTATTATTATTTTTTTATGCTGTAGGTTGGCATGAGGAGTTGGACAGAAAGTTGTCCCAGAACAGCCTGGGTGACCAGACCAAGTTTGGCAGTAAGACGACTCTTAACCGCAGGGTAAGCTGATAAATATGCTGCTTCATGTCAGAAGGCTACGTATATTATAATGATTAGCGATTATGAATAGGATTAATAGATATGTGATGTTTGCAATAGCATGATGATTTGAACTCCAAAGATGAACGGAATTTTTGTCCTGTCTGGCAGTCCCATGGCTTGTATTTGTGCAGTTTGTCTGACTAATCCAATGACAGTAATGTTTTACCACATGATATGCTCAGATCACAAAATGTTTCCAGATTTCTCCCTTGACATTTTCCTTCCCTGTATTCCTTAATGCTATTGATTTAGAATAATCGTGATTTAAATCTGGCTGATCTCTCCTCAGGATACTTATCGCCGTCGACAGATGCAGAGGTCAGTCACGCGTCAGATGTCCTTTGACCTCACAAAACTGCTCGTCACTGAGGACTGGTTCAGTGACATCAGCCCTCAGACTATGAGGAGACTCCTCAACATTGTATCAGTCACAGGTCAGCATTCAATCTTTATGGTCAACATGTTCCTAAAATGATTTATCACTGCATGTTATTTCAAAGAAAACAATTCTGTGTAATCTTTAATCAAAATGCAGTAACTTGCTCTTACTCTGAAACAACTTTCCTTTTCCAGTGACATCACTTGAGCTATTAGGTAATGTTTACTAATAGGCAAACGGGTTTAGTCTGGTTAGTAATGGCCACCTTTTGTGATCAAAATGAAACATGATGTTTTCTAATTGACCCAATTTTTTTCATTTTGAGTATCCTGTTTTCCTCTGAAATATGCCACCTTATGGAAGTAAGACAGGTTGCAAACATCTGAATTATAGCAGAGTTGCAGAGGTATACTACCGTATGAAAGTTTACAGTCAGATATTTTTTTAAGAAAGAAATTAATACTATTTATTCAGCATGGGCATATTAAATCGATCAAATGGCAGTACAGACATTTATAATGTTACAAAAGATTTCTTTTTCAAATAAATGTTATTTTGAACTTTCTTTTTATTAAAGAATCGTTTAAAATGTATCACCCTTTCTACAAAAATAAGCAGTACAACTATTTTAAAGATTGATAATAATAAAAAACAATACCAAATTACCATATTAGTATAATTTTTGAAGGATCATGTGATGCTGAAGACTGGAGTAATGGCTGCTGGTAATTCAACTTTGCCATCACAGAAATAAATTACATTTTAAAATATATTTAGAAAGAAATCAGTTGGGTTTTTTTCTTTCTCTTTTTGTTCTTGTTAGTTTTTTATTTTTTTATTTTTTTTGCTGTGATTTTGATCAAATAAATGCAGCCTCAGTGAGATTTCTTAAAAAAAAAAAACATTTAAAAAAATCATAACAACCCCAAATTTTTTGAGTGGTAGTGTATGTAGTCACTATAATGGAATATGAACTTTCAGATATAAAATCATAAAGTCTGAACATTCAGTACTCATGAAATATGCTCCTCTTGTTTAGGCCGCTTGCTGAGGGCCAATCAGATAAGTTTTAACTGGGACCGGCTTGCATCTTGGATCAACTTGACTGAGCAGTGGCCGTATCGCACGTCCTGGCTCATACTGTACCTAGAAGAGACAGATGGCATCCCAGATCAGACAACTCTGAAAACCATCTATGAGAGGTAGGGGCTTTTAAAGAAACCACATGACGCTATTTACATTTTATAATGTCATTATGATGTTGTAATGTAGATCTCTAGAAAACTGCATTTGAACTAACACAATTCCTGATGTTTCAATTTCACCACATGCTTTATCACAGTAGTTTTGTAGCTCATCAGATTGCCAGAAACACACTGTTGTTTTAAACTTGAGATCAACAACTCGGATCATAGCTAATGGGTGCAAAAATAGTTTTTTTTTTTTTTTATTTATTTTTTTTATCATATGTAATGTATTTGTCCTGTATGATTTTGTTGTTTTTTTTGCATGTAGTTTGTTCGTTAGCTCATTAGGGTCCTAGAGAAAAATGTCTCCTTTGGGAAGCTTCCTGGAAACGAATAATGGGAGGCCACAGAATGTCAGATGAAGCCAAAGAAAGCAGGTCCAGATCATTAGATAGGCTTCCCTACGGTGATTAGTCAGATGATGCTATTCATGTAAGACTTGTGTCACTGCATAGATATGTCGTCAGATATGAAATTATTATGGAATATACTGACTGCACTCATGTTGTTTATTCCTCTACACATATGACATACCATCACTGTGCAGTTCTTGTTGTACACAAGTATAAAGAGAGAAATGAATGCATTCGCGGCATGGGTGTATTCTGACATTTTAAGGGGTTTATAGAGCATTTCTGAAAACCCTTAGGTCTGTTTAAGTGGAAACATATGAAGTTTGTGGTTTTATGAAGAGGTTTGGCATCCAGAACATCAGTAATATTGCTGTATTGTGTTGATACTGGCTGTCTGCACACTCCTTCCACTCTTAAAGCGGCCCATGCCCCAGAAACACAAAATGAAATGAAGATATTGTGCTGCTAATGCTGAGTTATATCAGCATCATTTTCATTTTCAGTAAAACCATCATGACTTTGTTTTATCTGGCAAGGCTCAATGTCATTTATGCCAGGGTATGTTAAAACCAGTCATTCTCACAAGACCTGCATTGTTTTAGTAAAAACGTGATGGACGCTCCACACATGCAAAAGTAACTTTTACAAACCTTAAAATATTAGTATTGTCTCATGTTTCTCAACTTGTATCTTTCATGTACTGCCTGACAGGATCTCCAAGAACATTCCAACCACTAAAGATGTGGAGCCTTTGCTGGAGATAGATGGTGACGTCCGTAGCTTTGAGGTTTTCCTTTCTTCCCGAACTCCAGTGCTTGCGGCTCGAGACATCCGCACCTTTCTCCCCTGCACTGTTAATTTAGATCCCAAACTCAGAGAGATTATTGCAGGTAAATGTCTCTTTTTAAAACAAATCACATTTAATGTGTATATATATATATATATATATATATATATATATATATATATATGTATGTGTGTGTGTGTATATATATATATATAAATTGATATGTCCCAAAGTTTGATAACAAAGTTGTGAAAATTAATTACCTAAGTAAAAAAAAAAAAAAAAATTATATTGTATAATTGAATAATTATTGTAAAATATTTCAAATATAAAAAAATATATAATAAATTCTTATTTCTTTATGTGTGTGTGTGTATATATATATATATAAATTGATATGTCCCAAAGTTTGATAACAAAGTTGTGAAAATTACAAACCTTATAGAAAATTAATTACAAACCTTATAGAAAACGAATAGAGCATATATAATATTTCTATTTTCCTTAGTCATACCCTGTTGAAAAGCATGTTTTCCAAGTTTTTATCTCGGTATTTTCTCAGATGTGCGTGCTGCCCGGGAGCAAGTGAACATGGGTGGCGTCACCTATCCCACGCTGCCTTTGCAGGAGGGCCGTCCAATATCAGTCTACAGCCAGCAGTCCTCTGCCTGCTCCCCTACTGCCTCCTACAACGGCCCGTATAACCCACCGGGTGTGTCTCCTCAGCCCCACAGCGCCTATTTCAGCGGCATGGCCGGGCCACAACACCCGTTCTACAACAGGGTGAGTGTCACCGCACAGATAACGCACAAAAGATCACGTGAATTGCAAAATTTGATAGATTAAACAATGAATAAGAAACGGTGTTTTTGTTGCAATCTATCATTAGATTATTGCCATCTCTTTGGGGGGCGATTGAGGTGAAATGGGTCCAGTTAAAACCGATAAATAGTGTCAAGTGTAGATTGATGACTCCGCTGTGTTTTAGACTTAACTTTCCTCAGGGAGCTCTACTAGGCACATCGGCTCATTTAATAGATGAGGGAAGTCCCTTGGACGAGCACACGCCTCTCAAAGTATTCCAGCCTCAGTGCCAAACATTTCCACATGCCCACCCAGACAATTTTTCATTCATTTCCCTGTGCTCGTGTTTCAGTGATTGTTTTTCTTCATTTTAGCGTCATTTATATTTGCGTTTGCCTTGTTTTCTTAAGTTCAGCCCCATAATGTAACAAAATGAGGTGTTTATGAGGCTACGTGTTTGTACACATTGTATCCCTCCTAATCATTTATTTTTTAAGCATTTGTGCATGTTCGAGAGAGAATGTGTGTGTGTGAGAGAGAGAGAGATTGAGTGTTATTTCATTATTTCACATGTTTGGATTTAAAGGAATCTTTCAGGTTCAGTACAGTTAAGCTCAGTTGACAGTGTTTGTGGCGTAATGTTGAATACCAAATATTTTCTTTAAGAGAAGAAAAAAAATATGGTTACAGTAAGATTCTTAAAATGGAAGGGCAAGTCGAAATTATTAATAAATAATTTTTTTTTTATTGATTTACCTTGTATTGAACTTGAACATTCCTGCATGTATTTATTTATGATTTTCTGTTATATTTTCATTCCCTACATTTTTTTTCTTCTCCAAACTTGGTCTCCCAGCCATATTTCTCCCAACATCTATACCAGCTGCCGCGGCAGTATGCTGGCAGCTTCTTCCCTGCTCATGTTCTTCCACGTCCATTCATTAAAACCAGCTATCCCAAGGACCATAGCAGTGGACTTGTAAGTACTAGTCATGAACAAAAGCTGCCAGACCTTGTGCTTATGGATAACAGCATAGCGCTAGTGTTAGACATTCTTGCTAGGGTTTCACTTGCTGACATACTTTTCTTCTACAGCTACTGTTTAATTTTTGCTCTGCAGGTGTTTCCTTTTATAAACATGAATATAAAGTTTCTTCTTCCCTCTTGTCTTATATGTCAGTATCATTTTATTTTTGTCATGGTATACTTTATGCTTTTTCTTAGAGTGTAATGTGTGATATGAAAGTCTGTCATATTCTTTGTGGCACTTTGTACGAATAGAGTCTTATTACTTATTCATGGTTTTTGTTGTGAGAATTAGTAGAATTGTTGAATTATTGTCAATTAGCATGAAAGGCTTGTTTCAGAAGGGCCAAATATTTTAATCTTCTTCAAATATCTGTATGCCCCCTTTAAATTGAGACTTTGGCCTGTTCCAAATCTTGACAGTCTCGACTGTGTCCAACAATAAAACATACATATTTTTCGCAGTCTGTTTAATTGTTTTTAAATTAATTGCAAAAGTATTTTTAATTAAATATTATTTGCTAATAATAATATTTATTGTGCATAAACATTTTGTATACAACTGTTCCCACGTTTTATTTATATCACACAAATTAATGCGTTGACTACGTTCAAAAAATTTGTTTTTTCCTTTAATTTGTGAGTTTGTCACTAATTACAAACTGATTTTTGATCCCACAGCTAGATCCCAAAAATGACAGCTTAATTTAGCTTTTTTTTCCCGTTATTTTGTTTATAGAAAATAACATTCAAGATTTTTTAAATAAATTTTCAGTCCCTGTTGTGTACCCTATTTGTGTAAAGTGCCTTATACCTAGCGTTTGACATTTGGTACATTTTAAGCTTAATTTGTGTGAGAATAGAAGCAAGATGCCAGTGTTCAAACAGGCACTGCACTAGTGACGTCAAGCACCAGCTGCCTTAATGTTCACCGGAGGCTTTCACAGTCCACCAGTTCCCACATGCTGTAGAGAAAAACTCATTTGCTCTCCATCTTTCTTTCATCAACATGAATGTAGTTCCCTCACGATTTCCACCTCCTTTGTCTCTTCCCTCCTATCCTCTCTCTCCTCAAGCAGGGTAAGGTACCGTCTTTCAAAAAGAAGCAGGTACTGAATCCTTCTAGACTCGGCTTAAGTTCTGCTGCTCTGCTGATGCTTCCCTTCCTCACACGCCTTCACAAACACCCGCTAACACTCTCCAGAACTCTAAACACTCACACCCCCCGCATGCACTGTGGGGACAAAAGAAATTCACTCACAGTGGGGAAGGAGGAATAAAAGTGCTTAAGTTGAACTTAGATGCCTAATATAAGGTTAAAATTAAAATATGCCAGTTAACTGTACTAAAAAAAAGGGTCACTGCATTAATACTCATACCCACCTAAGTGACATGCTAACATAGAGCATAGTTTACTTGGTCACATTAAACTTAAGTCCTTCTCCTTCCTCAGAATTCTCACTTTCCCCTGGATCCTTAAAAAATCCATTAAAAATAAAGAAATCCTATCTGTTTCTATACTCTTTCAGTTGTGATGATGCAGTTGTTTCAATGATGCCGATTTACACAACAGCCATTGAAATAATCAGCTTCTCACACAGCGTGGCCTGGATGCCGAACTTTTAAAGTATTCTGTCAGAAAACTTTAAAAGTATAGAACGCAGGTGCCACTCTGACTTTCCCTTAACAGAGGTCTGTATTTATAGTCCATGTGGTGTAGGTCACAATTTTTGGTTTTGTTATAACTAGACGTAGCTATTTGAAAGCTACATAATACTTAATGTTAAGTGTGGTGGTAGATGTGACCCTTCAGCACTAACAAATTCTGAGTACAATTATTTGTATCCCTAACTTTTTCTTACCATCATATCACTCTAGATTTGCACTAGCTTCTTTGAAATCCTGCTGACAGCAATATGTTCAAAATGCATTGCATACTTTCCTCCCCAGTACCTCTTTTTGATCCCTCTCTTCCTTGAATTTTAATTCAAGACCTTTTGCATCCCCTTTGGACCGTTTTCTAAAAATCTGCATGGTCTATCTCTTGTAGTAGCAGTCTGAAGGCTTCAGAGATCTTTCATATGCACACTGTTCTGATGTAATTGAGTGGCACTAATGGTTCTGTGTGTTGTGTGTACCAGGGGTCTGCCTCTGTGGTCTCAGGCACTCCATCGATGCTGCTCAGCTCAATGAGCACAGATGTTGTCTGTGAGCGTGTCAAACTTATTGACGGCATCGACCAGAACATGCTTTCTCAGTATACAGCCACCATTAAGAAGGTCTGTATTTGTGAACCAAACAATTGTACACTGAGAAGAAAATATCAAACTGTTTTGGACTACGTTCTGATTTTGTGATATTTTTTTTCCCAGGCTAACGTAAATGGCCGGGTTCTGTCTCAATGTAACATTGACGAGCTGAAGAAAGAGATGAACATGAATTTTGGAGATTGGCAGCTTTTCAGGACAACAGTGAGTAGTTTTCTATCAGTAATATAACGAGTTGGTCAGATTTCTATGACTTGCCGGCATACAAAAATTATAAATTTAAAATGTCTATGAATTTAAATGTGTGCTTGTTTAAATTTATAAATTCAAAATTTCTAATTTTATGTATTATATGAATACATATGAAATATGTATTTGAAAAGTTTCATATTTATTATTTATTTAATAATTATATTTATTACATTTAATATTAAAATGTATTTTATTTGTTTCAATTGTTATAAATGTTTACAAACATTTAGTTTCTTTCAGCAAGTGTTTTATAAAATAAATAAATATATAAATAAAATAAATGCAATAATAGCTTGGAATAATACAAGATAGCCATAAGTTCATAAATGCTTTTGCTAAAAAAAATAATGGTATGTGTGGCAGATTGTCATTTTTAAACCACATTTTTACACACTTGTTGCCACTTAGTCACATTTTATTCTTTGGTCAGTTCAATATTTTTACCTAAAGCCAAGTTCACACTACACGACTTTAAACGTCGGCAGATCGCAGTGCTGTTCAAACTACATGACTTGATTGTCTGTCTTTAAGTCGTTGTGGTGTTCACACTACGTGACTCTATGTAAATGATCCGCAACCGGGGGTTACACACTACACAAGCTGACAACAACTCTGTCACCAAATGACTCTACAAACCACGTTTTGTCATGAAAACACGCGAGAATTGGGATGGGAATGATGCGAAACAACACGTGAAACAGGAGTTGGTAATTTGAAAATGGATGTCGGGAAGAAATTAGCTGTTTGCTCGATTAAAACTTTTGCTCCATTTATTGTGTCCAAACTTTTTTTTTTAAGACATGTTGCTGCTGTTGTTTTTCTTCCGGTGACTTCAACCCATGCCTTGCTCTCTCATTGGCTGTAGCTCGTCACAACACCTGACACCACGTGATGTCGAGTCGGCCGTCCGGTCCAGATATTTGGCATGCTAGATATTTGTTTGCCATCGGCGATGCATCAGCGAGCCTCTTTGATGCGCCGTTGTGTAGTTCACACATAAAGATTTCTGAGCGCCGATCACCCGCTGATTTTCCCCCGATCACAGCCCGACCTGTCGGCGAGCTCTTTAACTTGCAAATCGGGCTTAAAATCCTGTAGTGTGAACTTAGCATAACAGAATTCATAAACATTTGGTTTTCTGTGAGATTTAGTTAAGTTGTAAAGCATGTACATTATCAAGAAATGTAAGATTGACCCAATAGTGCAAGGGATAGTACAGTTAACTATACTAGTCCATTTAGTACAGAAAGTCTCTCACACTGGCCCTAAATAGAGGTGTAATGAAGTTGATGTTGTGCAGGTGATTGAGCTCCGTCATGTGGAGAACCAGATCCTGCATGAGGAGGCTCCTAGCGAGCAGGGCAGCAGCATGGTTGGCCATGTGGAGTCTTGCGGGCAAACTGGTGCACCCGTTCACGGAGGAGTCGGTAACACGGACACCTCACCAATGTACAACTTCAGCCTGAGCTTTGAGGAGCTCAGTAATGTGGGATTGGATGAGCCTCCTAGGCACTCCAACCCTACGTGGATGGTAAGCATTTCTTCTTAGATTCTTGAACCCTTTTTTCCAAGCCATTCCATATTAGACATTTATCTCAACATCTCTTGCCTTCTGTAGGCCACCACTCACCGTACACCTAGTATATCCAGCCTCAACTCTCAAGAGTCCTCCAATGAAATTTGCAAGCTAACAGACAAGCAGCAGGCCGAGTACCACAACGCCTACCAGGAATACATCGCCTCCATGGCTCAGATTGAGGTAGGAATGGAGAAACCTGTGCCACCTTTTGTTGGCCAACTAATGCACTCCAGCTCTGAGGACAAGAAGAAGGATGGAGGTAACCAAGATGGGCGCAAATCCATTTCAAAACGAGGGAGCAGCAAGTCCGGGACCGATAATACCGACTACGAATTGGCAGACACGCCCACTTTAGATCCCATAACAGAAGAGGATGAGAAGGTTGACCATGGGTCATCAAAGTCCCTTCTGGGACGCAAGACATCTGGAGAGAAGGTGAGCCTCTTCCAGGGTGCTGATCTGAAGCTGAAGCCTGGAGGCGGTTTACGCTACCAGAAACTGACCAGTGATGACGAAGATTCTGAAGAGTCAGACAATGCCCCTCTGCTCAAGGATGGAGAGAAACCCGAGCCCAAAGCCTCAGATGCTGGAGATCGATCTTTGGCCAAAGGTAAGGATTACCTTTCAGATAAGAAGGATTCTTCTGACTCGGGCGTCCGCTCCAATGAAAGTTCTCCCAACCATTCCTTGCAAGACGAAGAGGCCGACCTGTCGCAGTCTGAGAGGGCTAACCTGATTGAGCTGGATGAGGAGAACTCTGCTAGAAAGCTAGGGCTGCCGAATAGTCTGAGTGGCCTCCAAGACCCAGCTATCGCCCGCATGTCCATCTGCTCCGAAGACCAGTGCAGTCTTCTGGCCAGCAGCCCCGAAGAGAGCTGGCCTTCCTCCAAGAGCTACAACCTCAACCGTACACCCAGCAACACCACCCTCAATAACAACACAAACACCCAACAAGGAAACAACGTTCGCCAACCCACAGATAGCTCCAACACCACCTCCACCACCACTGGAAGTGATGTCATCATGACTCCTGGTTCCAGCACCACCACCACCCAAAATGAGAACGTCCGTGTGGTGCATCTGAAGAGGGGGCTTAACCCTGGAGATCCCCCTGAGATCCTCAAAGTGTCCTCTGACACCGTCACCTTCGGAGAAGAGCGTGAAAGTATCCTGTAGGCGACGTCTGGATCTACAGCAGTCTTAGCTAATTAATGTTTTGTGGTGATGCATGCCTAAATACACGTAACGGTGATTGTGACATTTCTAAATGTTAAGTGTAGCTGAAGTGGGCTTCAATCACATCCGTCTATCTACTCATCAACCACCATCTTATAGTTACATACATGGTGTTTCCGTAAAGTATTAGTAGCTTAATCATGTATTAATGTCACCAGTTGTATGGCTATAAAGCATTTTGAAATCACAGCTGTAGAAGAATATTCAGTAGTGTTTCCCAAAAGAAAATATTGTAGTACCTTGTCATGGTACAGCAGCCAAACTTTGTGTAAACACCTTAAAAAGTATGAATATGAACATTGAACATGAATATGAACGCTCTTTGTGCTGTAGTTACAGTAGTATATAAGCAGTGACAAGCATGTGTCAGACTGCAGTCCTAAATTAGCCAGTAGAAACTGCATGCCCGGTGATACTAGTATTTAGCAGTTAACTGTACTATTGGCAGCTGTCCTGATAAGTAAAACGTGTTTGGTAATGCTTGTCTTCAACATGGAGTGAAATAAACCTTTTGAAAAAAACATTTTGCTGTTCTCTACACACTCGTGCAGAAACGTGTTCCCACGAAACAATTTGGTAAGAGCAAACTTATTTTAGTACCGTGAATTACAGATGGGTGGCACCAGTAGTTCATGCATTACAATTATATCCCACACCCTGGACGCTTGCGAGTGGGCCATTCAGTGTGTGTATTGCACTCAGAGGTTGTTTTTTTAAGGAATTTTTATCAATACTTTTCGCTGTAAGATTCGTCTTGCGCAAATGAATTTTCTCACCGTTACACAAACTTTTTAATAAAACACCTTTTTTGGTGGTATACTTTGATTTGAAAAATCACAGTATTTAGTATGTATTTTTTGCCCATTTTTTTTTCCCGAAACCAATTTAGCGAAAATCCCGCCCAGCAGCTAATTTCATTGGTTAAGGCTCGGATTAGGGGTGTGGTTAGGGGCTGTGTTTGGTGTTGGCATCCATCACGGTGATTGACCTGACCAATGAAATATTTAGAATCCGCTACTGTTGGCTGGGGGGGGGGGGGGGGGAATCATGCGATTTTTTTTTCTTTATGTACCACCCCATACAGAGCCGGACTGTTATGAGCTGGAGCAGCCTATGGTTACCAAACGCAAGGGCAAAGGGTACTTCTATTTTCGAACGTTTATTTAGTGTGCTTTGACGAAATTTTTAACTTTTGTAGTTAACGAAACATTTGGAAGCTCAGACAAAACGTATATATGGGTGAAAAAAAAATAGAATATCCTATACCCCCCCCTCCCCTCCCATTGTCCCAAACCCCCTGAACCTTACAGCCTTTACAATACAAGTAGTAGTTTCACAGCCTGAACGGTAATAAGTTAATAAACTTTATGCATTTGCAAAAATGAAAAATACAACAAAAACAATGCATTTGTAACTATAGCTCAGACAAGGACACAGCACTTAGTTATGTACAGTATAAAAGTGCCATTTACGTTATAATTATAAAATTTTCTGTAATATTATAAACATCACATTTTCAGCAGAAAGAGAAAACAAAAGTACATTTTTACAGAGTCCGCAGCCTTTGACGAGCTGGATTAGAGCTATTAAAATGCGCGCTCGTTTTGCGCAACATCTTGACAACATAAAAGCAAGGTGAACAAAAAAATCCTGCTTTGTGAAATTGCTTGCTTAATTACTGTTTTCCTTTAAAATCTCTCCAGTCTTTTTGAATCTTCCTTTGGAAGAAAGAATATGAAAGTCCGTATAACTAACTCTTTTTATGTCCGTTCGAGGGAAATCCTTTGTTATTCAAGACGAAGTCCAGGCGAATGACACGGGACAAAAACACAAAAAGCCCGTTTTTGCTCCACGACCGAAACACCTGCAAGAGATTGTGTGTGAGAGA
>NW_015542409.1:1077561-1101443 GCF_001515605.1 Sinocyclocheilus anshuiensis | reverse complement strand
GGAGGAGAGTGTGTGAGAGAGAGAGAGAGAGAGAGAGAGAGAGAGAGAGAGAGAGAGAGAGAGGCGTGTTTAGAGAAGGCAAAAGGACAGAGATCCGGACAGACTGGCGCCAGGGAGGAAGCCACAGGACGTTTTTTTCGGACTTTTAACCAAACACTAGCGAAATACCGGGCAATCCCATACTGCTCCAGATGGAGGAGTCTACACGAGCATCTGACACATATATTTGATAGTACTTTAAAATAACGTTGCTATACGCAAACATTGTATTAGACCTATTACTGAACAATCAAAAAATAAAGATCGAGTCACTCATCTTGTACGACTTTCTTCTGTGCACCACAAAATGATTTTTTTTCTCTCTTTGTGCGTCACAGAAAACATTTTGAGTGTTTTGAGAATCATCTTCAGTTTTGATAATCAAAGTTTAATGACATTTCTACCAACTGTAATAAAACAACGTGTTCAATTAAGCATTATACCATGTTTAAATGACTTAAATTATAAAGTAATACAATTTCTCTTTGTTTTAATAAGTCCATACATAATGCATAATAATTATGCTGCGCTGCACCGCTGGCAAACAGCCCAACTGCCCCACGTGCAAAAGTTTAACTTTGTTACAGCTTCTCACGTGAAACCAGCAAGTTCGTAGAGCATCTAACTTACCATTTCAACGAGACAGGGCTATGAGGTCATCTGAGTTGATCTCTCTTTGAGGGTTACTGGGCTGTTAATTAACAGAAGTAAACAATGATTTTCAGTGTAGCTGCCAGCACAAGTTACATTTCAAGTTGGTGTTATACATTATGCGTTTTTAATTAATGCTGATTGCATTGCATACTGTTCACGTCTTTCTTTTTCATTGATGCTAAAATACTGCATACTGTTGTCATTTCGCACTTCAATCATTTCTCTTATAACTGCGATGTACGATTTATCATTAGGCTACGCTAATATAAATTACTTTGACTAACCAGCACGATAAGTCAGAATGAAATGTTCTACAAACTTGACTTACCTGGAAGGAGATGATGCTGATATCAGCTCCGAGTGATCTGACAGACTTTTTTGGAGGGCTCTGTCCGAGGATCTGCTGTTGCGGGTTCTGGTCCAGTGCGATCTGAAGATCCAGAATGTAGTCTATGACATGCTGCAAGATCTCCATCTTACTCACGCTCTTGTTCTGCGGTAAACTCGGCACGAGCTCCTTCAACCTGCTGTAGCAGTCATTCATGTCGTACAGGAGACTGAGCGGGTCGTCCGAGGAGCTCTTGCTCCGTAAATTGCCGAGATTATGCTCCGAAAAATACAAGGCGGGTTTCCTTATGGACCTCACCAGACTGACTGCCTTCATAGTGGATAACGATGTTGTGGTTAATTTCAGGGTATGAGATTCTCCCACAGATCTACGCTGGAAGCTTGTTGTCAATGCGTTTATATAGCAACCCAACTGGGTTTGTTATAAGGCATAAAGAATTAAGCGGATTGGTCGATGAGACGACGTCATTCTGTGAACCGGGGCATCAACATTGGCCAAATTCGCAGCACGTGAGCACCTCCCACATCCTCTGCACTCTTTCCTCGTGTTGAAGAGTATCTGAGCAACTGCGTGCACAGACAAATAACATCACATGTATACATAATGCAACGGGATGATGTTAGCAAGGGATTTCCATTTGTAACGTCTCACAGCATCAACATACAAGTATTATTTAAAACGTTATTAACGCCAGATGTTTATTTTCTTGCAAGTTTATTTAGTTGCCCATCTCTCTATCCCCATTGTGTGCACTTAAAGACTTTATGCAAACGAGTTGGTATGCAGAACTTTTTTTTAACTGTTACAACAAGCCATAGACACTGGAACTGTGGCTTAGACTAGTCTTTCAAGTTAGTCATCTAGTCGTAACTTTTTAAATCAGTTAGGCTAAAAACGTAGATTGGTCGTTTTTTAATCCGAAAAGTAAGACTCATTACTCATTGACCTTGGCTAACTAGTTGGTCAGACTAGTTCTTCGTAAAACGTAGTCTTAACATAGTGGCTACATTTATGCAACTGGGATTATGCCCTTGGAATTGTAACGCCGTTTGATTCGTGAACGAACCATTCTTTTGAGTCGACTCTTCGTAATCGAAATGGACGGGTTGAGCCGTTTCGCGGAGAGATTCATTCTCCACCCGCGGATTTGCGCTACAACTAGGCCGAATCAGTGTTGGGGGTAACGCATTACAAGTAACGCGAGTTACGTAATCAGATTACTTTTTTCCCCAAGTAACTAGTAAAGTAACGCATTACTTTTTAATTTACAAGAGAATATCTTAGTTACTTTTTCAAATAAGTAACGCAAGTTACTTTTTTTTCCAATTTATTGATTGACAGCTCTAGTTACTTTTTTATGGAGTAACGCAATATTGTAATGCATTACTTTTAAAAGTAACTTTCCCCAACACTGGGCCAAATCGCAAAACCGATACTATACTGCAAATCTCGGTTGCGTGAAGTTATCGCCTAGCTGCTAATGCGACTTAAGGTAGTATTGTATTAAGATAGCCTATAAACTTTAACATCCTATTTTCTGTAAAGCAGATTTGAAATCATGTGTATTGTTAAAAGTGCTATACAAATAATTTACTTGATTTGAATTTATTTTATTTGTTTAATGTAGGCTACTTCCCAAATATTAAAAATACACGTTGTAAAAAGACTTGTCTAACTAGAGTGAACTGGTCAGATCATGTGAAGTGAACTGAAGACTAGAGAGGAGTCGAAATGTTTACAAATAAAAACGTGACTGTATGACAGATTTATCAACACACAAAATAAAGTGCTTTGAATAAATAGGGTTTCATTAATTGCCTAGGCTACAAGCAAGCGTTTTCAGCCGAGAGATAATTGAATTTCATGGCTGAACTGCGACACAAAAAATTATCTTAACAAATTGCAATAATTAACTAAATTGGGACGTTTTATAGTTGCAGGTAAGGATGTCAGTGTTGACGTAATAAACTGCTGAATTGCTTTACTGAACCGATTCTCTGAAACGAACTGAAATGAACGCACTCCCCCGAGCTCGCGACTCTCTGGCGCCAGGTGCGTGACGTCTATTCAGGCGCCGCGCGACCGGTTTTGTGCCAAATTATTACCCCCTCGTTCAGTTCGCTACCTGATTGCCTAATCCTAACCCCTCCCCCACACCTACTCATAAACCTACCAATACTAGGGGGGTAATAATCTGGCAGGGCACAACACCGGTACCTTCTTTGACTTTCAGCGCTGTGTGAATGCGCCTACTCTCATTCTCACTGCCTGCGCGCACCTGCGCTCTCTTTTCCCTCATCTTTGATTCTGTCTTTTTTTTAAGCCCTTGATAATTGTCATCTCATGCACTTCAGTCAAATACGAATTGTTTACCTGCTTGGCATCACTTTTTCATCCACAGCAACTGACAGCAGTACACCATTTGCAGGTCAAGATTAATGCTTAGGGGCACAATCCTGATAAAGCAGGATCAGCTGTTGTCTAGTCTCTGGGTCACCCCAACCTGAGACTGAACCTGTAAACAGTGTCCATAAGCCTTCCAATATCTCATAAAAATAAGATTATTATAAAGCGAAAGTGACTTGCTACATTTTTAAATGTTATTCGTGTGATAGAATGTTTCCTATTTACGTCACAGTTACCAAACTGGCAAAAGTTTAAAAATGTAAAATATTTATGTAGTGGTAGAATGGGAAATGTTTACTGGTTTTATTATACAAAGGAAGAGTCTGCAAGCCATCATGATGTACTGGTATCTTAAAATTACACAGCGGTGAATGTTTTTTGACCTTTTCCTCCTGAGACTATCAGTGGTGCAAACACAAAGGAATATGTCTAACTTTACATGACTGAATGGCATCCCTTGGAGCATCACACAGAACTAAGAGCTAGCCTTTCTGGCTCTCTCTATGCCCATTACTGAAGTACACAAGCCAAAAAGAATAGAGTTTCAGGATAATGTTCTTTTCTCAGCTGTTTCAAGGAAATATGAGCAGAAGAACATGTTTTCTCAACCCAGAGTGCTCCTGAAGTCATGCCAATTTTCAGTCAGTGTGTATTCTGAGAAACAGTCATTTCCCATATCAACTTATGGTCCCACATTTTGGCTCTGTACCCCCTGTTTGTGTGTGTGTATTTGTAGGATGAATTTGAGTGTCAATAAGTTATCACTACAAAATGCTGCAGTATTAAAAGTGTAAAATAATCTTTTGTGATTATTTGTAAACCCAGTTCAGTATTTGGGAAGATAGGCCTCGTTATGTAATTAAAAACATTAAAATTAAAATGTAATTTCTACTTAGATTCATATACTCAGCAAGTGACTGTAAAAAAATAAATATATACAGTATATATGTATATCACTGTTTTTCCCCATTGATTATATGCAAACAGATTAACGCACCTTTAACAGGATGTTATGTATTTGTTACCTGATACATTTACAGTCGTGTATATGGAGAAGAGGAGGGGTCCAAGAACTGATCCCTGATAAGGTGTTTCAGCAAAGATTTCCAGAAGCAGCAGATGCATGTTTCTACATCTATCACGTCAGATCCGGCCAATGGTCATGCCCTCGGGTGCAGTCGTTTACATGCTCTTTTAGTTTGAGCCTGAGAGATGCCTCAGGCATGACTTCACAGGACAGGTGCTGTTTGCCCTGCAGCCCCAGAACTGTGCTGAAACATCAAAGGTGGGAATCAGAAGGATCATTGAAGTAGAGGTTTAGATACTACCTCTGAATTGACCTCAGACCTGTGTCAGGTAGCCATGTGCTTAAAACACGTATATGCCATGTGAAGAAAGACAGGGAAGGTTTTGCTCAAAAAGACTGATGTGGAAATATACTTTCACACTTTAGGGGAGAGGTCACACCTGACTGTTAGTAAAGAATGCAAGAGGAAGCTAATGTAGTTGTGGCTTTCATCGCTGATGATGGTTTGAGCTGTGGCTACCGTCTCTTTCTATACCAAGATCTAGTGCTGACCTCCAAATGACAGCAAATAAATATATATATACTGGTGCTCAACTACACTTAACTTACTTAAGGGAGGAACATTTTTATATAAAAATACTATGCAAATACTATGCAATGATAATTTATAATTATATCAGAGCACAGTTTTGTTGGCACAAAAACAGTGAGTGGTTTTAAACAAATGAACAATCCATCACCCGTATCTTAAAACTGTATCTTAAATCTTAAAACAGGCAAATTTATACAAACCAAAAAAACAAAAACAAAACAAACTTAACTTACTACATAAACATAGTACAGGGACTCGAATCGATTAATCGTTTTGTAATCTGCTCGTCTGAACGAACCAGTTCTCTATAATGAATGAATCCAACGCTGTATGTCAGAGAGCCGTCTAGATTAACCAATTCACTAGAATGAATCAGACTTCTCAACGCTGCATAAGAGAGAGAGAGGGAGAGAAGACAGCTTTGGAACCGACTCGCTAGAATTAATTAGATGATTCAACGCTAGGATCCTGTGTTTCCGACAGCCTGACTCACCAGGGCCGGAGTGGGAGTCATTTTCAGCCCTGGAGTTTCATGCCTTAGAGCGGCCCACTTTAGTTCACGACTGACTATAGCTATTACAATAATGTAATTAAAACTTCAGTATATAAGTCTACAATAGCGCACTGTTCTCTACAGACAATTTTAATTCATTCTATTTTTCTACAGCTTTGTTTTTTTAATAATTATTTTACTGGCCTTTGCGCTTTCTATTAGGCCTATACATTTTTTAATCTATTATTTTTTTTTCGCATATCTCCAACAAAATATTTGTAGGCCTGCTGTACCATAATGTCTGCCTGCAGTTAAAAAGTTCTCAGAAATAATCACATTTGTTTTGCTTAACCTATATTCTTAAAAGTCTTTTAATGTCATACAAAAAAAAAATTACATTTTTTTTTTCAACATTACAGTTTTGTTTAAATGTATTTTCCTCTCTATTTAACAGCCTTAACTTACAATAGTGAAAGACGTCTCCCCTCAGGTAGATTAAATGTTTTCCTGCCTTGCTAAATTTTGGGTTTATGATCAATAAATTGCATTCGCCCAAACTGATTTGCCAAAATCAAATCGCGGACGTAAGCGTGAGTCCTGCTGAGGATTCCGCTTGGTCTTAAAGCCTTCATCAAACGGCTACGTTCACAAATAAAACAATATTTTGCGCAAAAATAATGATTAATTATCAATTGAGAATTTGTTATTCATATGGTCTGGTGGTCATATGGCGTATGCCTGCGAATACGGGACAAACGGTGTTAACTTTCATACGGGACGCTTCTTTGATGCCTTAATACGGGCATCCATATTTCAACTACATAGCAGTGGCATGACAGTACCGGCCATCGCGGCCAAAAAACAGACCGGCCCACCGGGAATTTTCCCGGTGCTCCCGATTATCCGGGCCTGTGACTCACTATAATGAATTGGGACTTTCCAACGTTACATTTGAGTGCGAGAAGACTGTTGAGGACGAACCGGTTCACTAGAATGAACTGGAGTGTCTAACGCTATGTGTGTAAGAAAGGATCTGTTTAAGACGAAATGACTGAATTCGACTTTTTAACGCTATATATGAGAGAGAGAGAGAGAGAGAGAGAGAGAGAGAGCAAAAACGTAATTCACTAAAATGAATTGGACTGTTCAAAAATGACTTGTTTGGACGAGGCGACGAGCCGACTCACTAAAGACAATGAATATGTTGTCTTTACAACGCAACATATGACAGAGAAGATCCATTTATGACGAACCGATTCAGTAGAATGAACTAGATTTTTCAGCGCAACATGAGAAAGGATCCATTTAGGTGTGCGCGTATGATTCTTCACGCAGACATAAAAAAACAACGATGTAGCAACCCGACTTGTTGTAAAAGTAGGTCGTTACTAAAAATAACGACATTATTTTGAAAGCAGCTTACTGTCATGCTACAGAAAAATGTAGTAAAGTTAGAGACAGTAGTTATCTACTTTCAGCACTGATGCGCACAAACAAACTCTGCAGGTGTTTCAAATGTGTGCCAGTTTCACCTAAGGCTCTTCGGGTTTCCCCACCCATGTCATCAACGACAAACCAGAAACTTCTGACTACACAAATACTTAACCATTATGACAAAACTACATTGCTACATAACTGTTACCCTTCTGAAGGTCTTAGCTGTACCTTTTGACTGATTGTCTTTGAACACAACCCCTCATACAGTACGTGTCTTTTTCTATGTCCGCTTGCTTGTGAAGTTTTCCTCCTCTGGTGTTCAGCTGAGTGTGGTAGGTTGAGTGTCCAGGTGGGGAGCCATATGTGGGTGTCATGGGGAGTGTGCCTAGTTGGGGGGCTGCTGGTGGTTGTTGAGGATGGGGTGGGCTTTGGCCACAGGGAGAACACCTGCTTACCCTGCCCCGCTATCGCCCCCCTCCCTCCACCTGCCCCAGCTGCATGCTGCGGGCATCTGCCCACCTCTGGGTAATGGAGCTGTCACTCTTGCTGGCTGCTCACCACAAAGGCTTGACCTAATTTATCTGTCCTGTCTTCAGCTCACCAGTATGTCCACTGTGAGTCTATGTCTTTCATCAGTCTTAAGTTCCACATGCTGTAAGATTGCCTTTTTTGTCCTTCATCGAGGTGAAGTCAAGTTTCAACAATGTTACTGATCATTTTAATTAACGAATTGGCATTAAATCCATACTGTAGTAGGGTTGGGCAAAATTTAAAAAAAGAGTGCTCCCTTTCAATTAATTAGATATGATTTGAATTTGCCACACCCACAGGAAGTTTAATTAGAATTTGAATTGGAATTACAGGAAGCTGGAATTTACTGAATTCCAATAGAGTGTAACAGTGCGTGTTCTCTTTTTCAGCAGCCTTGGTTCTGCTTTTTTCCCCATAGGGATTTTTTAAAACGACTTTAGAGTTATAAGCTATGAACCAAACCAACCAGATACTAGGTGAATCACAACATTAAAATCTTTGATTTAAAGTAAAAAAGTATTTGAAAATTGGACAAAAATACAAAAAGTTACAAGTCTGTGTACTTACTATATAGAGTTGAATTTCAGTTCATTTTGAACCTACAGTATATCCCCACATTCAAATATGAATTGTAATTCTATAATTCTGAATAATTCTTTCTCATTTCATATAAAAAACTGAGAAAACATGTTCTGTATTAGTGAGTGGTTGAGCATTACTCATTCCTTTTGGATGTCAGACAGTGCTGGTTTTGATGTAGGTGGCTTCTGTGGAATTGAGCTGGCAGATAAGGGTAATCTTTATGGCCGTCCTCACAACTGATTCCAATACAGGGTCAACTGCAGGCCGAAAATTTGACATTAGAGCCTGCAACGAGAGCATGTTTTATATTGCTCTTTATACCATAACAAGCCTCTCCTTTCTTTCTCTCATACACACACACATGCATTCACACACCTTTGTTCTCCTCCAGCATTTACAGCAGAGGTCATCTAACAGATGGGCACCAACCTTGAATTGTAACTCTTGTGGTTTTGAAGTCTGTGCTCTGCAGTGTGCATGACACTTAAGCGTTCTCTGATGTCACTGTCACACTGCTCCAGAAAAAGCACTACTCACAATATGCAACATTCCAGCCTTAAGATTTCACATCTAAAGATGTTGTGTATTAACAAGGAGGAATGAAATGCAGCAGTGTTACTCACTCTACACCAGAAGGACCAGAACTCTTCAACAGGGTGTGAATGAAATATAATAAAATCGCCAGGAGTGGCTGTATGGGCTGCTGGAAGTTTATAAGCAGAGATGATTGTGGAGAGATGAAATTAATGTCAAACTCTCCCAGACATGTGGCATCTCTCTGACATGCAGTCATCATTTAGGCAGCTGGAAACAATAAAAACTAATATTGCACACAGTCCAGCCACCAACTTGGACGGCTGAATGTGTCTCTGAGAAAGCAATAAAGCTGTTGAAATGTTGCCAGATTGTAGTTCATCTGATGGAAAACAAAACAAAGCTGATTTCTAGATGTCGTAATGTATTGAAACAAACTTAAATGGTGCTGTGTATACACTGTATTACATTTTCTTTGTATTTATTACTTGCAGCATTACGTCAGTCCTTAAACACATCATAGACTTAAATTCTTGCAGTCAATGACCTCATCCCTAAGCAGTTACCTTTGTTTTTAGCATAATTTCAAAACTTCATATAGCCATTATATTTTCAATTATTTTCCACCATTTTTGCTTGGTGTAGTGCCATTTTAAGAGATTTACACTGACAAGAGGTCATATTCTGCACCTGTGATTCACCATTGTCATAATTAGTTAATGGTCTTGCGATGACGGTGAAAGCAGAAGCTTCTCACTTCCTGAGTAAGTGCCATTAGAAGCCATCTGTGAGGTTCCTCTGTCCTTATGCCATAGAGCGTCTGTCATAGCTCTCCAAAAATCATAGCACTGTTTGAAATCCACTTCTACTGCATTATCACTGCCAGATGATATCAAATGCAATGTGCTGTGCTTACACAGAATAAAAATTTAAGTGCCACATATAAGCTACAAAATGCCATTTTATTGCTTATGGCTGAAAAGGCGGATAAGCCATTATTATTTATGAACAACTATAGGTGCAGTAGGATTTTAATATTGAGTTTTAATTCAAATTTCTTTCATTCACATTTTAAATCTAGACAATTATTGGTATTACTTATGTTTACAATCACATACATTATCTGGAATAAAACCTAACTAAATGTACAGATCTAAAGTGAATCTAAAGTTTATATACTAAATCAGGATTAGAAGTACATGAATAATTTTAGCTCAAAGCTTCAGGTTCTGCTCTCTGGCATCTCCATTTCATGCAACAAGGTCACCTCAGAAGTCATGTGTGAACCCTTCTCTTGGTAGACCATCTCACAACAGCTTGCGTTGAATCAGAAAATAATGAATTAAAAGTCTAACAAATGAAACATTTTATTTGTAAGATATATCTAGGGTAGAAACTGGAAGTTGCTTTAAAAATTGTGGATTATAGGAGCGAGTAGTATTGTGGGTGAGACCTTGCAAAGACACTGGAGACACTGAATCATGAGACAATAGCTCAGATTTCAGTGTAACCCTCACTATTATGTCAGGACAGAGCAGTAATCATCTCAAGCGCTTGAGATGGTCATTTTGAGGCATCCTGGATCTCTACAAGTGCATCTTGGGCTCTGAAGAAAATTGCTTCTAATTAACTGTCTTTAGGGTGAGGTGATTATAAATGCAGCTTAGCATCTACATAATAGATTTAAACAGAGTCCAGCTGACTCTAAAGATGGACAGAGTGCTTATCTCAAATCTGTTTTTATTTCCAGGATGATTTGGTCTCCACCCTGGAATGGTGTGTTCATTTCCCTGGGCAAGGACATCCGCAAATGTGTGTGCAGAAGGCATTGAGACAGATAATCTAATCTGCCACTGAGCGCAAGGAGGGAGGTCCCCATCCCAGACAGGGTGTTTATTAAAGTTCTGCCGTCCTCTAGTTTTACAGCGTTCAAACCCGTATGGATGTTGTAAACGACTGACATTATCCTTTATTAACATACAACAATCGTACCTTCTCACTTCTCTGTTTGCTCAGGGGTCTTGAAAGCAGTCTCTGTCCTCTCTTTTCCTCCCTCGGACGTTGTATAATCTCCTGTCCGCTGTCTGCTTATCGTCCACAGACTGTCTCTCACATTCCTAAGAGTTAGCACAGGCACGGTGGATGTCGAAGAACTGCACATTTCGGCATGCGTGTGGCTCTTATCTGCGGCTGGAGGGAAGCGAACAAAGTGAGGAAATGGCTGGTTAGGATCAGTCTTCCTGCATTGCTGAGGAGTAGGGGGTACTTCAAATTTTTCTTCTTCAAATTGTCAAGGGTACGGTTTTGGTACTGCATTTGGGACACCTGTGGCCCTGTTTAAACCTGATATGAACAGCCGTCTCAGAGAATCTGATCGCGTTAAGTGTTAATTGGTGAAGAACGGGTTCCTCCAGATCTAATTCATGAGAGAACACTTTACCTCATTTGCAGATTTCCCTTAAATAAAGTCCTATTTGAGAAAGACTTCTTTTAATGGCCTTTAATGAGCTGTAATGATTTGCAGATCTGATAAACTCAGTAAATGATGGGTATTTTTCACTGGCTTTAAGCCCAGCCACAAAACCAATCTTTTATTTCCTAACAATATATTTTTCATGTTAAGTGTCTTACGTTTTGTTTCTTCTGTCGGTTCCAAGAGTCCTTCCTTCTTTTCTGTGTACTCTGAAAGAGAACAGTCAACTGTTTCACAGAAGTTGTTATACAGATATGGTTATATTTTTTAAAGCTAGAAATTTACTTGTACTTTCTGCACAAGTAGAATTGCACAAGTAATCATTCAATAAGTTTGCCTTTAAATCAGTGTTGTTTTTGTTAACTCGAACTATTAAAAACAGTAATTTTAATTTTAAAAAACCTGAAATAGAATAAAATATAAACATTCAATTAAAAAACTTAAACTTACAAAAGAAATTCTATAAAAAATAGAAATGTTGCCTTGGGAACTTTCTGAAATAAAATAAGTTTAAGTTAAAATACTAAAATTACTAAAACTAAAACTCAAATACAAATGAATTAAAGCTATACAGAAAAAAAAAAAAGAATCATAAAATTACTAAAACGTTAACTTCAAATGAAAACTGAAGCTGGTTCGGATGCAAAAAAAAAAAAAGCAATCAATCAAACAAACAGAATAATGTAAATGTAAATACTTGTTCATGAAACTGAATTTTCTGGTGTCATCATCTGAATTTTCAAAAGTTTGTAAAACAGACATCTACCACACATTATAGTATCAGTGAATTGCATTGTGCTGATAAGCATTTTGAAACTTTCCTTTTCTAATCGGATACCTGGCACATCAAGTGCTGCCATCAGCAGATTCATCCCGAGCAGAAGAGGTGCTCCAGCTCTGTATTTCATCGCAGAGTAATGAACCTCCTCCAGCACAAGTGCAGTCAGGTCACCTAACGGTCCCTGATCCATTAGAGTGAAAACTGCCTCGGAGAAACTTCACCTTCTACATGTTCCAAGTTACAAAAGCAGGACATACATGGGTTTCAACTGGCATCCATGTCAACTACATAACGAACAATGTTCCGAGAAAGATATAGATAAGGGTTAATTTACCACTGGGTTATTGGATTTTAATGCCAGAACAATGAATCATTCCTGGTGGAAGCAAAAACTGGTTAAATTCTGCAGTTTCACATTTCGCTTACAAGATGCCCACAACTAAATAATCACATTTCTTGTTAGCAAGTGTGTTTACTTGAACTGGTTTCCAAGTTATTTCTATAGATCCATGTAATATAAAATGTTATTAGTAAAATCAATTTACTAGTGTATTATGTCTGAAATTTTGGCAAAACGTCAGCACAGTTCTCTAATTATCTTAAATTATGGAATGCAAGCCTGCAGAAAATGTGCCAAAACAAACTGACAACAACAGCAACAACGCAACCAGGGAACATCGAAAGGATTCAGACTCACTGTCTGCTGAATGCCAGTGTATTGTGCTTTGGGAGCCCTTGGTAGAAAATGTTTCGCTGTCCCTCAGGGATTCTGGTTATCATCCATCTCTGAAAGTTTACAGCTCGCTGTGGTGTACCACAGGAATCAGCCTCTCATTTCCATCAGTGTCAAAGCAAGGCCTGACAAGTCTGAAAAGACATATCTTTAAAGCGTTCTAACTTCTATGTGTGTGATTTCATTCTGATTCAGGTTAAAGAGATAGTTCACACAAAAATGAAAATTCTGCCATCATTTACTCACCCTTTTGCTGTTCCAAACTTATGAATGATTTTCTTCTGTGAAACACATAAGCAGCATTTTACTGGTTGCTCTTTTCCATGCAGTTAGATTGAATAGTGATTAAGGCTTTTAAGTTTCATAAAAGATACAAAAGTGCCAAAAAGTATCATAAAGGTAGTCCACGTTCAACAATTATGTTATATTGCGTTTTAAATCATTATTTAAACTCGCTTGTGAGTTCATGAGAGAGGTAGAGATGTCTGATTTGTCAATGAATATTGCTTCTGAGCCAGATATTTTAAACAAATTTGTGATCCAGTTTACAAAATGAATGATTCAGAATCATTTGATCAATGATTCTAAACATTAAATTTACTGACTAAATGCATGACTTCAGAAGAATCAGAATATAGCGTACAAGTTGTATGTACTACTTTTTGATACTTTTCTGCTGCTTTTTTGTAGTTTTTAAAGCTTGTATTAAGTATTGTTTCAGTCGTTTTTTGCTCTTGCATTAAGCTATTCTTACAGGGTTGGAGTGACATGAGGGTGAGTATATGACAGAATTTTCAATTTGGGGAACTATCATTCTGAGAACTTTATTTAATAAGCCAATCTTCTTTCATGTAATGAAGCTGATGCTGTTTATCTAGCTTATGCAAGACAAACAGTTATTCTCTAACCTGTTATTGAGCAGGGCGTGTGGTGACTGTTGGGTGTGCAAAATAAGAATAACTCTTTTGTAGCACTTGACAGTAATGCACTGTACCATGGACAACACTCCCATCTCAGCATTTGAATATTTCATAGCCTGTGTGTTTCTGTGTATGCATATGCGGATGCCCAGAGCTGTACAGCTGCACGATGACCCCCAATAGTATTTTGCATGTGTGCGTGCAATCTGCCGATAGAGTGCGGCTGGCAAGCTGGCTGAAAGGGCAGATAGAGGATAACATGCAAACCGCCCAGGATTATTAGTGAGCTTCTATTGTTGAGCAACACGTTTACTAGGTAAATGTTTGAACTTCTTTGCCTATAGGTGCATGGTGTGATACCTTTCTCATACTCAGGTGGTGTCTGATAAATGAGGAAACAGAAACATTCTGGAAACGTACTCACGTACGCTTATTAGTTAGTGTACATTTAATTTGTTTCTGTGATTTTTTTCAGTACCTCAGACGAGATTATAGTGCGCAGAAGAGAGACATCAATATATTAACTGAACAGATAACTTTACTCACCATCTTGTTGCTCCAAACCGGTATGATGGTTTTGGTGAAAAGCAAATTATATTTAGCCATTAAAAACAAAATCATTTTCAATTGCATTCCACAGAAGAGTCATGTTGTGTTTGGTTCTGGTCACACTAGGCTGACTTTCTAAAATATAATTCTGAAATTACATATATCTAATGTAAATTGCTACCTGATTTTTTGGAATTTAATTGTTGTAGGCCAAGTTGTATTTACTTGCAAGCAGAGATTATTGGTAATTAGTAGTGGAACATTTGTTTTACAACATGGTTTTATAGGCCTTTTACTAAATCTCAAGAGGAATTATAATTTTTAAGTAAGATTTTGGCCCATTTAAACTTAATTTCAGTTCTCTTTTAAACTTTTCTTAGAAGAAACTTTAAGGAGAAAACAAAATGCATAAATGTCCCTCCCTGCCTCCACCTCTTAAATGTGCTTCCATTAGTGTAAGTACTGCATAAATATGTCCTCCACTCTCATAAAAGTACTTGGCTAGGTGCCTGCTCTTCACAGGCTGTGGGTTTGCCTTACGTTGTGACAGTGTTATATTTTGTTATTCTGAGCCAAGCACACTTTTTCCTTGAGAGATGACATGAGGAAATCTATTCCTTGCCAAACTGCCCCATCGCTTTCAGAGGACTGATTGTCTCTTAGTGAAGGGCGGGACCAAATTCTCTTAAGAAAATGAATAAACGGCCCGGTACAGAAAAGGAAATCATTAACCCAAGGGAAAGACATCCCAACACCTCCATTAGGAAATTTGCTGATAACTTAGTCAACAAAGTGGAAGAGAGAAAGATTTTGGCTGTTGCTGAGGAACTCAAAGCAGATGTGCTTGAATATTTTTCAGAAAATGGTGACAGAACAGGATCGGCTAATGAGTAGAAATGCAAATGACTAGAAATAAATCTGTTTTTCTGGATTCAGAGTTCATTCTTTGATAGTTTGAAATCATTTTGGGAATCATTTAAAAGTCATAAGAGAGTGTTGGTGTTTTTCAAGTTTCCAAATGCTCACTATGTTAAATATGCTCAGAGTATCATAACCATTATGGTGACTTCTTAAATTGCTATGCTTTACTCAAAAATTGCTACCAAGGCAATAACGTTCTTTCAGCTTCTACGTTTACACTCTCTATATATGCTGCTTAGAAAATGACGTACAACACAATAACATAATCATGGCTGTCATCCTTCCCGGAACACATTTCCCTTTTTTTTTTCTGTGTAGAAACCTTGCAGCAAACATATGAGAAACTAGAACTGTCCAAAACCACACTGTCCAGGCGATCACTGTGGCAAACCAGAGTCCTCTACTCAACATGTGGCTTTGATAAGTCTGTGGCTCCTGGAGTTTTGCAAACTGGAGTTTTGAGATCTGTGAGGAAAATCTGCATGGACAATATTTTCCGTGAGAAACTTAGCATCAATGAACTGAGGTGAAAAATCACAAATCTTTTCACATTTATAACTGGGCTGCACTCTCCAAAGTCATTAAATCTTCTCATGAAACCAAGACCGGCTGGGTTTGAAAGTACACAGTTACAGGAACTTTGGAAATGGCAAGTTATGCAGTACTTTCCTGTAAGCAGCAATTTCTGCATTGACTTAAAGGGATAGTTCACCAAAAAATGAACATTCTGTTGTAATTAACGAACCTTTGTGTGATTCCACACCTTTCTGTGGGACACAAAAGAAGGCAAGTTTTGGTCATACAATGAATGTCAGTGGGGTCCAAAACAACATTTAAAAATTTCTATAATTATTTTTCATGTGCCTCAACCAGTGTTGAGGAAAGTTTGAAATTGTGGATTGCCAAGCTACGAGCTATGCATAATTTAAAATAGTTCAAACAAAGCTAACAAGTCACCAAAAAAATCTTGAAAAAAATGTATCATGGTTTCCAACTTTCCACAAAAATTAAGCAGCACAACTGTTTTCAACACTGATAATAAGACGAAATGTTTCTTGAGTACCAAATGAACATAGAATGATTTCTGAAAGATCATGTGACACTGAAGACTGGAGTAATGATGCTGAAAATTCAGCTTACAGGAATACATGACATTTCAAAATATATTAAAATAGAAAAAAAGTTATTTTAAATTGTAATAATATTTCACAATATTACAGTTTTTTTATCTAATAAAAGCAAGATTATTTTAAAAACATTTAAAAAAATCTTACAGACACCAAACTTTTGAACGGTTTCAAAATATGTATTATGTATATGTATAAATATATGTATAAATATGCCATAATATATCCGAAGACCTCGTCACCTAGATGACCATTGGGACAAGACCATGGGAACCAGATGAGTCCTCTGCGCAGTCTGACTCTGCTGCAGCCTAGATTTAAACTTCTGGTTTTATCTGGCCAGAGGAGAATGACACACTATTTCCCCATTTAATACTGTAAAGCTGTCTTGACACAGTTTGCATTGTAAAAAGCGCTATATAAATAATGGTGACGTGACTTGACTATCACTTTATATTATATTTATATAATATAATAATAATGATGTGGCTGACATTATAGGAGACCCAACAGTCGAGAACACTCGAGAAGTACATTATTAAATGCAGTACTCTGACAGTAACTGATTTCAGACACTGAACTTAGGTACAGAGACTCCAATCAGTAAATTGCTTCTTTTTGATCTGGTTTATGTCTGAGTTCCCTGAAATGAATCAGACTTTCTGACGCTTCATATCAGCAAGAGCTTTTTTGATTTTCATTTCATTATTATGAACATTTGATAATCATTATTATCCAACAGGTTTTAACAGGGATATAGCGTTTTGTCTCTCTACAATGCTGATCATTGGAAAAATTCGTTTGTTATAAGGAACCAATCATTTGAGTCACCACCATGCTACTGAAAAAATAGTAGCATTACTGTTAGTTAGAAATGAAGAAAGCATGCTACAAATATAGCTCCCTCAAGACCAAAAACCTCTAATTCCAGCGTGAACAGCTCAGCGTTGTGAAGCCAGCATGATCTTTCCTCCGAGGGCTGGAGGTGACTGGTGTGTGTACATAGGGACTGCGGGCGGAGGATCAAACAGGGCCAGGGGAAGGGTAGACACTGCAGCTGGGTGCCTGGACTTCAGGCCCCAGGCAACAGGAGCCCAGCTGGGAGAGACTTTGGCTGGCTGGAGTAGAGAGTGCTGGCTGTCTCTGGGGCCTGTCCCCTTTTGCAGGTAGTTCAGCCATCTTGCCTGAGGAGCGGAGGGGGATGAAAGGCAGGCACACAGATGTCGCCCCTGCTGGGGACCGAAGGCCCAGCCAGGAAATGTCATGTTTAGCAGTTGGTATGAAGCCTCCCCTCCCTTTTGGCTCTTTCTCCCAACCCCCTTCGCCCATACATTCGTTCACTCATCACTGACACCCACACAAGCACACACAGATGTCAATACATGATCTGTCAATAAAGATGCTTTTTTGAAGCTCTGGTTACGTTCCTAAAGCTGTTCTTACCTGAACTGGTGTGGTCCCGGCAAAAGTGAAGTTTAGTATGTAGGTCATTGAGAAGCAGGCAGAAGAGGCTCCTGATGGTGCGGGTGGCAGCTGCACGGGCCAGACTGCACTCTGTCTCATCCACAGGGCGAAAAAGAGAGAGAGTGAGAGAAACAGCATCTGTCTGACTTTCCCCACGGACACATCCCTTCTACCGCACTGGCCTGGACAGGCTAAAATGGTACAGTAAGAAGGTCACCTCTACCTCTCTTCCCCCGTTTCCTTCTCCAAACTGACCTGACCTGCTGCAGCCCCCATTAGCCATGACCGTCCCAGCACTGTTGCCTCACCGAGCGGCTAGTGTGACAGATAGGATGGATGGGAAAACTCCCTCAGGAGCAGTGTTGAAATGTCTTTTCACTGTTTTTGTTTTACTTTGGTCATAGTTTTTGCCTTTTGATGAAAACATTCTTTAAATTCAGTCAGGTTTTTTTCTTTATATTCATTACATTTTGTAAATTTTACTTTGTCTAACATTTTGACAGAAGAAGAAGAGAAAGTGCAAAATTAAATCAAACATTGGATATTTTATTTATAACAATATGCGAACTGTCCTTGAAATAACATTTAATATATTATTGTAATACAATTTTGTAAATTCTTTATACTTTACTTGACTGTGTTTTTGTGCGTTGTTATGGAAAGAGCATATTCACATGACTCACACATTCTGACTAGCACATAACTTATGCTGCCTTCATGTGCACCTGGGAAACTCATGTTGGGCGTTTCTTATTACAATGTGTCACGTAGGCCTATTCAACTCAGAAACATAACAAGAAAGTGGTCTAAACACCACAAAAGATTTATATTGTCAACCGTAAACCCAAATGATTACCTTTGAATTCAAAATTATGAAAATTCAAAATTGTCTATAACTTACATTTTTATAATTTTTAATTTTCTATAACTTATATTTATACATGGTATCACTAAATAACTAAATATTTGTTACATAAAGCAAACCGTGAAACCAGAGCGATATATATATATATTAGGGGTGACCCCGAATAGTCTACGATTCGATGCTTCGATAGGAGGAGCCTGATTCGACTACCAATCTCAGAGTCGAATATTCGCGGGATGTTATGATCATGCCATTTTGGCTATATGGGATGCTCAAATGTCTGATTTCACATAGAACTACCGGTTTTCTCCCAAAGTTAATATACAGCCTACTAAGATAATGCTGTAAATAAGAATCTGAAAAGAAAGAAGCTTTAAATAAATATTTTAACGTGCGTAAATAAAGCCAACCACCCCTATAGATTCAAGTTTAAATTTCCATAATCCGTGGTCGACAGAGAAGCATCTTGATGGCAGGGATTTAAATCTTTAACAAGACTCAAATTGACAGACTGAAAGACTGGATTTTTTTGATCAGGTAGGGTACAAGTGATTTCAAAACATTTAAGCCGGTTTATATATATCGTGTATATATTATTTATCCCGTATAAGATGCATTTGCATTTGTAGTTGCGCTGCAGTAAAGCGCTTCATTGTAGCACTAACGGTGATTATCTCTTTAGCGCGCAGCGCGAGCAGGACAAACAACAACGCATAATATTAATAACTATGACTGGGACTGTCATATACATAACATTATAAGGAGAACACTATTATAATAAAACGCTGTGAATTTTTAGAGTTTAGTTCTGCACGTTGTTGCGTGAAGAGCGCGTCCACAAAAAAAATACATTCAGAGCCGCGCAGACACGTTCATGCATTCGGGCCGGGGCATTTTGTGCAGATAGCCTAAGTCGTAATATTAACGTTATGTTGTATAAATAACAAAGCATATTCTATGGGGAAGTCATGGCCTAATGGTTAGAGAGTCGGACTCACAACCCAAAGGTTGCGGATTCGAGTCTCGTGCCGGCAGGGATTGTAGGTGGGGGGAATGAACGTACAGCCAGGGTGCGAACGTGATTTGTGAAATTTCGGGGGGTCTCAAAAAATATTGACAATGTGTTATTTTGACGTGCAATTTCAGTTTTGTGTAATGTGATCATCGTGGTTTATTGTGTGTAAAATTGCAAAAATATAATTCATTCATGCATGACGGCGATTAAATGGCTGCCCACTGCTCCGGGTGTGTGTTCACGGTGTGTGTGGGTTCACTGCTGTGTGTGTGCACTTTGGATGGGTTAAATGCAGAGCACTAATTCCAAGTATGGGTCACCATACTTGGCCACATGTCACGTCACTTTATATGAGATAAATGATGAGTTAAATCCCATTGATTAAAAACCTTATCTCTTCAGCTCGTGCAGCTCAAAACAAAAATACAGAACATTAGTAACTAGTCATATAGGCCTACATAACGTTATAATGAAATTATGAAAATTTTTTATAAAAAAATGTTGTTAATTCTTAGGGTTTCGCTGATGTTTAATGTTAAATACCTTTTAATAAAAACATAATTTTTGTATCTGCGAGGCGTCCGTTACACATTTTCCCTGTGTGTTAACGTCAGTAATTATGGCTGTCGAATGTCTGACTTGACTCTTGGTAATTGTATATTTGCATGATATATATATCATGTATATGTCATACAAATGTATAGATTGTCTCATTTTGAAGGCTGTGTCCTCCGGAGGTCACATGAGGCATGTTGTATGTGGCAGACAAATGCGACCTCCGGAGGGTGCAACCTTCAAAACTTGACACATTATAGGATGAGTGTTTCGGCCATGTTTCAGTCGACATTCCCCTTCCAACGTCACAACTTGGTAACTCATGTATCATCTAGAATTCCAAGTTTCCCGCTTTAAGACTTAAGATCAGTCATCAATGTGCATTCTCGTCATTTTGTGACTAGACTGATTAATTATTATATGATTATTTATGTCTCATTAAAGGGAGAGTTCACCCAAAAATTAAAATTCTGTCATTGATTAACCTCAATTTCGCTACAAACCCGTAAGACCTTTGTTCATCTTTGGTAGACAAATTAAGATATATATATATATATTTTTTAAAGATTTATTTTTGCTATTTTTGTCTTTATTATGACAGGATGGATCAGAACTGACAGGAAGCGTAGCGGGAGAGAGATAGGGGCGGGATTGGGAAAGGTCCTCGAGTCAGGATTCGTACTCGAGATGCTGTAATTTTATGAAGCTAAGAAAATACTTTTTGTGCACAAAGAAAAAAACAATTCAACAATTTTTTATTCAACTTTATTTAACAATTCTTCTCTTCCGTGTCAGTCAGTCAGGTCTTACAGGTCTGGAAAGACACGAGGGTGAGTAATTAATGACAGAATTTTCATTTTTGGGTGAACAATCCCTTTAATCACATCATCATAGGATGTGTTTTTGGTAAGTTAACAAAGTAACTTACCAAAACTGCTAGCAAAGTACTTCAGTTTACTAGTGTTCATTCATTGTTCAACAGTTTACCATTGTTCCTTCACTGTACAGCACAACTCAGTCCATAAAATTACTGAAAATTACTGGATTATTTGAAGAAATCTTATCTTATTTCAAAAAACATTGTTACATCATGCACCATTTTTTTCAGGTCATGTGTGTCAATAGTATGTTTTAATTAAAATCATGATGCAAATTTTTTGTGTCGCCGTGGTTGACAAAATTCAAACAAACTTTAATGTTGTTAATGAACATTTGTGTTAGTAATTATGTTGGCGTGACTAACACTGTGCAGGGATGGTGTTGTTTATAGATGCACAGTCGCATGCAGCAGCCCAATAAAAGTCATTCCACCTGCAATTTCCCCAAAGTGCTGACACATCTATCTAGTTAGTAATGTCATATTTAATATATTAAATGAGTTAATGGAGTAATGTTGAATAACGGTTTTCCCTCAAGGACTGAGGGGCAATCTTGAGAGTAGTGTGGATCTAGAGCAGAGAGTGTCTGATATGTGAGGCGTGTTTCTCTCTAAGTCTCCCCAGAGTACCCATCTGTTACTGCAGAGCCATGTCTGATTCAGAGAAGAGCCAGCTGGGCATGAGAACTAACCCAACTCCCGCTAGTCTAGGCACACTTTAAAACACTTTCACATACACGCAGATGCATCTCAGAGAGCTTGTACTGACACGACTACCAGGTAAAAGAACTTAAAAAAAGAACAAGATAATTTAGCAAGATTCAAAATAAAGTACATAGCCACAGTTGGAAACAACCAAAAAGGACACAGTTTCACCAGATTTGGTTAACAAGCATGGTTAGTGATAGTTTTTCATGTGGGTGAAATAAAAATGCTGCTCTTACCAGAATTGCTGATTGGTGTGGTCCAGCTGGGGTCTATGGCTGCTATATTGCTTGTAGATAACTGTTGGTTCCATTTCATTGGCTCCATTGTAGGCCAGAAAAAAACGATCTTGAACCTGATTCTGGCCACAACAGGAAGCTTATGGTGAGATCCAAGAAAAAAAAAACGTGTCTAATTCACATATGCATCCTGAATTGTATATGAGATTTGAATTAGTGTGACCCAAAACCAAAGAAGACAGTTTGGCCAGCTACATTCAGTTCAGCAAGGCCAATTCACACCATTAACAATAATGACAACTATAAGGTTTTAAAGGCATAGCTCACCCCAAAATTAACATTTTCTCATCATTTACTCACCCTCGTGTTGTTTCAAACCTGTGTGTCTTATGTTGAACATACAGAAGATATTTTGAAGAATTTTGAAGAACCAAACAGTTGTTGGTCCCCATTGACTTCCATAGTAGTGAAAGAAATACTATGGAAGTCAATAGGGACCATTAACTGTTTCATTCTTCAAAATTCTTCAAAATATCTTCTTTTGTGTTCAACATATGAAAGAAACCTATTCGGGGTTGGAATGACATGAGGGTAAATAAATGATGACAATTTTCATTTTTGGGTGAACTATCCCTTTAATAATAGATCTAACTCTATGATTAGAGAAACATCCACACAACATCAATAACATAGAGGAACAATATTTTTGGAATTACTTTCAGACCATTTTTTTTCCAGCTGATGAATGATAAATCATTGAGAATAAATCAGAATTCCCCAGACTTAAAGAGTTTGAGCATTTAAAGTGGCAGATGGCATAACTGCACCCCACTTTGATAATAAACACAAAACGTTAGTTTCCACTGGTGTCGACGATAATGTAGTTGTCATTATAGTTAATGTTCTACTTGTGAACTGGCCTTTGGATTGATAATATGAAAGACAATATGTGGTATCAAGACATCATTTTGTGATATGATAATATACTTACTTCATACTTTCAACTTACTTTGTACTTTCAATACACTCAAAAGTACAGGATTTCCCCATCAGCAGTATAAAAAATGTTAGTGTATTAGAATTGGGATGCAGCCTTGTGCTTTGTATCCATGTAAGGAATTGAACGAATATGCAGACAGTGAAAAGTGAATAACAACATGCTAGTCATGACATAAAAGTCTCAACAGTGAGTCAGATGGGATAAGGTTGCAGAGAAACTGGAAATGCTGTGTGCTGTGTTACAGCGTGAAGTAGCAGGACTGGGCAGTTGTTGCAGTGTGATCAGTGAAGGCCAGTTGGACATCAAGGACAGATCTCATGCTTTCATTGCACCAGGAGCCGATGACTGTGTGACCTTCAACAGAGACTGGAAGTAGACGGAGTGGGGGAGTGCTTAGTTTGGAGGAAAAGTAGCTCAGACATAAATGGATGCCTGTAACCTTTCTCTGGTGGAGACAAGAAAAAGAAGAGAAGAAGAATATAAACACCAAAGCACTGATGACAGTGATATTTTAGTGTTATTTATATATTTTTATAGTATTAATATTTTGAATTTATTGAATTTCCCTTTCAAGGGAACTTCGAACTGCGTCCTCTAGGGGTCGCTACGGGGGAACGCCTCGTTGTGACCCGTGTCTGAAGCATACATTGAACAAACACCAACAACCCGTTGGCCGGCGACAGCCCATGACATCACTACCGGTGCGATTATAGTATAAATAGGCGACGGGAGAACATGTCAGCCTCTTCTTCGTCTTCACTGACCGTTTTGTTTGAAGCGTGCATTTCTGTGGTAAGAGCGATCTATATTCTTATCGTTATGGCGAGCACTAGCAAAGCGTTTAGAGGGTGTGTGCATCTGCGTTGTCGTTATTTGACACCTGATGACACACACGATCTCTGCGTTGTTTGTTTGGGCAAAGAGCACGCACGTGATGTCCTTGAGGGGGCAATCCGCGTTCATTGCGAGCGTATTTTAATGAAAAGCTCCGCTCTCGTTTGTCTCTCTTTTCAA
>NW_015542409.1:1076849-1077406 GCF_001515605.1 Sinocyclocheilus anshuiensis | reverse complement strand
GAGTAAGCTGCTGGAGGATGATGTTATTTCTTTAACATCGTTTGATCCGGGGGCCGGTGCTCTGCTGGGTTCGGCCTGGTAAGAGCAGGAGATGTCTGAGGACGGCGAAGAAGCTGAGGCTGAGCCTTCCCAATCCTCCTGCTCTGCGTATGGTGAGTTTTGAGCATTATCTTTCTTACGCATTCATCGATTCTAGCATACGAGTTATCGACTCGGAAACAATTATGAGAGGATGCCCCTGTAAAAAAAAGACGACTGGTTAGCTATCTTTCTATGGGTGAGACGTCCTCTCTTAAAACTCCCTCCTTGCCATCTCGCTTAGATGGCAGGGCATACGCAGCAGCAGGTCAGGCTGTTGCTTTGTTGCGCACAATGCGGTGCTCCAGGCATATTAGGCTGACCTGCTGGAAGACCTGGATAAAGGCCTGATGAGGTAGCTGAGTTTCGCCGCACCACAGATCTCACTCTCTGCGCTACTAAGCATGGCAGCTGTAGTAGGTGTTGAGAGACATCTGTGGGTGAACTTGGCAGATATCGGGATGGAAGAGAGGGGCTTT
>NW_015542409.1:1073748-1073996 GCF_001515605.1 Sinocyclocheilus anshuiensis | reverse complement strand
TTCAGGGAGGCAAAGGCGCGCTCAGCGGCCTTCAGTCCTTCATTTCACGATGGTCCAGGTCTAAGCCCGAAAAGCATAGGGGTCCTGGTCCGTCTCGGTCTGAGGATCCGAGACGGCCACAGAAGGCTAGTGTCGCGGCTTGCGCTCCTCCCCCGCCCGCGGGTAGGGTTAGAAGGAATCGCAGGTCAAAGGAAGGTAGGCAAGACCTAGGGATGTGATCCAGACAAGGCATCAGCGCTTTCGTCAGG
>NW_015542409.1:1072159-1072781 GCF_001515605.1 Sinocyclocheilus anshuiensis | reverse complement strand
GGTTGGTTCTATGGCTTCATAGTGACCACCTTGCTGATGGTCTGGACTAGAGGCTTCTTTGAGTCGCCTCTTGAACGGGGCTCCGGCGCAGGGACCATGGTGGGTGAGTATGATCCATTCTATATATATTTTTCGAGAACCTTCTTGTGTGATGCTGTCTCGGGCAGTGCTCCCCTCGCCTTAGAGGGTCATATTTGAGCTTGCCTCTCCCGTTTGGCCCAGTACCTCCGAGTATCTGTGATCAGATGCCTGGAAATTTAAATCCATGCTATGGTAAGTGCACATGCTAAGCTCTGTGCACTTTCTGAAACCCACATAGAGGTAAGTGCGCACGTTGAACACTGCGCACTTTCTAAAATCCACAGTATTGGTAAGTGTGCACGCTGAGCACTTTGCGCACTTTCTAAAATCCACATAAGTGGTAAGTGTGCGCGTTATACCTTCATTCCCTTTCTCTGAGTTGGTTAGACCCCAGTACCTTGGGCTCCACTCAACCAGTGTGTCTCTATTTTTGACACACTTGGAAGTATCGCTCCCCTCAACATTGAGGGTTACTATGAGCATGCTGCTTCCTATCGAGCGCCGGGTTCACTCCGTGGGCTGTTCTCGTGGTAGTATTAGC
>NW_015542409.1:1053160-1070907 GCF_001515605.1 Sinocyclocheilus anshuiensis | reverse complement strand
ACTCCCATAGCAATATGGTAGAGTTGGTACTTAGTGCTCGCCATGGTTCCGGCTTGCACTCCCCTCAGCATGGCGGCGTGGGTATATCGTTCCCCATAGCGACCCCTAGAGGACGCAGTTCGAAGTTCCCTTGAAAGGGAACGTCTCAGGTTACTTATGTAACCATGGTTCCCTGAGTAGGGAACGAGACACTGTGTCCTCTAGGCTTCCTGCCATGCTTCGAACGCAAGCTTCAGACGAAGAAGTGAATGACATGTTCTCCCGGTGCCTATTTATACTATAATCGCACCGGTAGTGATGTCATGGGCTGTCGCCGGCCAACGTGTTGTTGGTGTTTTTTCAATGTATGCTTCAGACACGGGTCACGACGAGGCATTCCCCCATAGCGACCCCTAGAGGACGCAGTGTCTCCTTCCCTACTCAGGGAACCATGGTTACATAAGTAACCTGAGACGTTTTCTTTTTAATTTTAGTTGCGCTTTTTAATATAATATTAGTTTTTATTAATATTTGGAATTAGTTTTTTATTTTTTTGTTTATGCAGTTTTAATTTTTTAAAAACATTTCTATTTAACTTTAGTAAACTTAGCACTTCAACAAACGTTAACAAAAACTTTTTATTTCAGCCTTATTTCAATTAAAAACTATTTTTAATCATTTTTTAATGGAAGTAACTTCAAAATCAATAGAACAAAATCAAAACAAAAAATTTCAAACAGATCAGTTCAGCCTACCTATAAGAAAGCAGTCACACTACAGATTTCTGATGTAATATTTCTAAACAAACATGGTTCAACTTGATTTTTGTATCCATGATACATACAGTCATGGCCAAAAGTTTTGGCAGTGACATAGATTTTGTGTTTTGCAAAGGTTGCTGCTGAAGCTGTTGTGGTGTTCATTCACATTGTTTCTAGATTATTGTGTAGAGTGATCAGATGCATTTTAAATAATTTCTAAAAGCTTCATAAGCCAAAAAAATTTACTTTTCACAAAAATGAGCAGCTAACATTAATTGACTAATCATATCAGCAGCACATGTGAAAGTGTGAATGAGTACTAGTCAGGTAAAATCACTATCATGCTAATTAGACTGTAAGAGCAGACTGATTGCTATAAAAGGAGAGAAGAAGCGCTTCCAATCATTGTGTTCTTGTTAGCAATGGTTACCTCCAAAGAAACACGTGCAGCCATCATCGCTTTGTATCAAAATGGCCTCACATGCAAGGAAAGTGCTACAAAGAATATTGGACCTGAAAGAACCATTTACCGGATATCAAGAACTTCAAGGAGAGAGGTTCGACTGCAGTGAAGAAGTCTTCAGGACGCCCCAGTGTCCAGCAAGCGCCAGGACCGCCTCCTCCTGAGGAGTCAGCTACGGAATCGTGTCACCACCAGTGCAGAGCTTGCTCAGGAATGGTAGCAGGTTGGTGTGAGAGCATCTGCACGCACAGTGAGGCCAAGACTTTTTGGACAGCATGGACAGCAGAAGACTGGTGCAAAGTTATTTTCTCTGATGAAGCTCCCTTCCAACTGTTTGGAAAATCGATTGTTCGGAGAAGAAAAGGTCAATGCTACCATGAGTCCTGTGTTGTGCAAACAGAGAAGCATCCTGAGACCATCCATGTGTGGGGTTGCTTTTCAACCAAGGGAGTGGGCACTCTCATAATTCTGCCCAAAAACACTGCCATAAATAAAGAATTGAATCTTCATTTGGTGAAGGTCTGTGCACTTTCCAGCATGATGGAGCACCATGTCACAAAGCAAGAGTGATAAAGAAGTGGCTCGAAGATCATTACATTGAAATTTTGGATCCGTGGCTAGGCAACTCCCCAGAGCTCAATCCCTATAGAGAACCTGTAGTCAGTCCTCAAAAGGCGAGTGGACAAGCAGAAGCCCACAAATTGTGATCAACTCCGAGAACTAATAAGGCAAGAATGGATCACCATCAGTCAGGATTTGGCCCAGAAGCTAATATCCAGCATGCCCGAGAGCGAATTGCAGAGGTTATGATGAACAAGGGTCAACACTGTAAATATTGACTCATTATATTTTTTGCCAATAAAAGCCTTTAAAACTTATATGCCTATCATTGTTTTTCAGTATACCATAGAAACATGTGGAAAAATAATCTACAAATACTGAAGCAGCAAACTAAGAGTTAAACTAAAAAAGGAATCTATTTATTTATATCTATCTATGTATCTAAATTTGTTTTCCACAACATCAACAAGAACAAAAAGTAATTCAATCAAAAGTAATTACAATGCAAGATGCAATACTGGACAATAAAGAATGAATGCCAACAGCTTAAACTAATTGAGAAGCTGATAAAATAGTACTTACATCTTAGCTTACATTCATTTGTGTTAATAACAATAATACTAAGCTAATAGTGCATATCTGATATTACACTAACGATGGAACATCTACACAGTATTTAATCTGCAGGAAGCTCACAGACACTTTAGCAGTTGGTGAAGTGTGTGGTGGTTTGTCCTAGCAGCAGGCCTGTTTAGGCTTTTCAGGGCAGACTGCGGAGGTTGGTGAAGGCCACAGAGGATACAGGGACCATCGCGCCTGCTTGTCTCCATCTGTAGCTGAAGCTGGTAATTATAGTTGGGAGAGGTGCCCGCAGCTTGATGCCATCTGCCAACGGGACGGCAGAGCCAGGCTGAAGCGGGCATAAAGGCCCAGTGAAGTTCCCTTAGCTGCGGCCGGGCAGGAGGACCAACACCTGCCAGCGAGCCGCTGGGTCTTAGCTGCTCGGATGGGGCACACGACGGAGGAAAGCGAGGTCTGGTCAGAGATGGTGGAAGCAGTGGGTCACATGCAGAAAACTAAGACTAACAGGGTGTTTTAGATTTATTACATAAAGCAAAACTCCAATAATCGGAGTAAGTGGCTTTAGACAGCTGACTTTACATAAAGGTAAAAAGTGGGTCAGTCATACCATCTTGTGGCTGAATACATGCAGTGCAACTAAATAAAAGCACAAGTAGCATGTTAAGCCTTTACTTGAAACTCAAAAACGAGCATTCCGGACACATGCTCACAACTCTGATTTAACATTCAAGCGAGTGTAGTGACAGGAAGACAGCTGTGCTCCTGTCTCTCGCTTTCCTACGTGTTGGCACGACGTAGTGCTCCGCAGTCTGCTCTAGCGCGGCCATGCCCTACCCCTGCTCTGCCCGTCCTGCGTGTCACCAGAGCTTGTGTGCGAACCGCTGGTGAGCGTAGACACAGATGGTGCGGGGGGAGCAGCGCATGAATATATGATGCTGGAGGGTGAAGTGTACCGGGTCGAGGCAGATGCCCACTGGCCCCGCGAGAGCCCCTCTGCTCGGTCAGCCACGGCCCTTTGGCTTCCCACCAGATGCTGCAGAACCCCAGCGAAACCTCTCACGCTCTTCAAAGATGGACGTTGACATGTTTGATAGAGCATTTAGGATGGATGGAAAACTATGGAACTTCTTGGGAGACTTCACATGGATTTATTGTAAGACATTTGAGAAGTGGTAACACTGGGCTTAAAGGGTTAGTTCACCCAAAAATGAAAATTAGCCCATGTTTTACTCACCCTCAAGCCAGGTATATATGACTTTCTTCTTTCAGACGAATCCAATCAGAGTTGTATTAAAAATTGTCCTTGCTCTTCCAAACTTTTATAATGGCATTGGGAGGGTGTTTTTTTGAACAGTCCAAAAGTAGTCAAAGCACATTCATAACGTTTTAAATATGGATATTTTTCTTACAAAAACATATTGATTCGCTACAGGAGGTCCTTATTCACTTCCCGGAGCTGTGTGAGGCACGTTTTTATTATGGATGGATGCACTTTATTTGACTTCGTTCTTTTGGACTATTCAAAAAACACCCACCCAATGCTATTATAAAGCTTGGAAGTGCCAGGACAATTTTTAATACAACTCCGATTGAGTTTGTCTGAAAGAAGAACGACATATACACCTAGGATGCCTTGTGGGAGTAAAACATGGGCTAATTTTCATTTTTGGGTGAACTAACCCTTTAAGCAGACTGTTTTCTAAACCCCTCTTTTGAAGGTGGGCATTTCATTCAGATGCAGGGTTAGCAGCACTAGGCTACTTTTTATCCGGGGTTATAAAACCCTGTTCCGTCATACTTGTGCAGTGTGAAACTATGCAGGGTTACAATAATACATTTAGATGTTTAGCAATAGACACCCAATCGCCTCATATTTACGCGGACAGTCACGAAAAAAACGGCATGTTGTAAGTTATAAACAGTAATTTCAGCGTTTGAGGGGGAAAATGTCAAATGATGACATATACCTTTATGGTCCAAAAAGTCAATTTAGAATAAGAATGTTAGAATTAAAGCAAATGTCTTTTAAAATTTAAAACATTAATTTCATAAATGTGTGCTTTAAAAGCAAAAGTTGCTAAAACTGCCACATAAACAACACGTTAACCATGTGCTTGAATTAGTCATTGAATTGTAGTCCTCATGAAATGTGCTAACAGAGAGATATTACAAAGCAGAGATGGGCCACTTTTATTTAAGAGAATAGAATAGCCTAAATTGGAGCATCCAACATATAAATATAAGAATTTTTAAAAGAATTTCATCATTCAAGAGATAGTTCACAAAACAAAAAAAAATTACCCCATGTTTTACTCACCCTGGATACATCCTAGGTGTATGTGACTTTATTCTTTCAGACAAATACAATTGGGGTTTTATATATATATATATATATATATATATATATAAATAAATGGCATGGCTCTTCCAAGCTTTATAATGGACGTGAATGTTTGTGTATAAATATACGTTTTGAATAAAACGTTTACAGCTTTTTAATACATTGATAAATTCAGTCTAAATACAAATATTTATTCAGTGCCACTTACCTGACGTGTGAATTTGACATGCACTTAACTTACATTTCCTCTTTTCTTCAGACATATTACTTATAAAACGCTTCTAAATATCCACTCAAAAACATAGAATATATTGTACGATTTTGTCGATAAATTTGGTCTAAAAAATATAATTTATTTAGTGGCACTTACCTGACGCGTGAACTTGACAAAATGGTGGCCGTTGTCTCGTGAAACCCGCTAAATCACTCAGGCTCGTGCGGAAGGATCTCAATATTGGCTGGATGGATTTGTATTAATTAGTTTAGTCAACATTAGTATTCTGAATGTTGACTGGATTAAAAAAAAAACAAGAAAAAAAAAACTTTATTTATTTTTTAAATATATTTTTGCAGACTTAACATAATATGCCTTTTCAACTACGCCTATGAAAGAAAATTGGTTCAACTGATATTTTTGCCCTTCCAAATTTTTTTTTTTTTTTAACCAAAAGTCATAATTTTGTATGGGAAGCCCAGAATTCAAGCTTCCGAATTGGTGTTATTGAGAACACTTGTTAAATTTATGACTCCCAACTTTTAAATACTAACTTCCCAGAATACTTCCCAGGACTTGAAATCTAAAAACATTAAATCTAATGCTAAACGTAAAAACAAAAAATGAAAATGAAATTCAACTCCAAAATTTTGATGACAGAGAAAAGATACAACTTTTATATTGTTCTGCCCAAAGGTAATTTTCTTAATATAGTTTGTAAAGAGTTGTTCTAATGCACAAGAAAAACCAAACAACTGCATTGCGTAATAATATATTTAAACATGAAAAACATGTACATGTAAATACACATATACAGTTAGCTACAAAAAGTGTTTCAACACAAATTAAAGGCATACTGTATTTAACAAAGAACAAGAACAAAAACTAGGTGTACCCTAGTCATCAACCAGTTATTAATGTGCTAGACAGTGAACACGTGGGCTTACACATCACATTTGGCAAATTGTTCCCAAAAGTATTACTCAAAAAAAAAAAAAAAATTAAATAAATACACAACTCCTAGAGTGACCTGAAAAGAAAGAAGTTAAGCCTCACTGGCCTGATTACTCTGACCTAAATTGGCAGGCACATGGTAAATGCAACAGGTTGCATTTGCATCTTCAACAGGTTGTGGATAAGACCCTTCTGGGTTGGAAACACAAACAAAAGCCAACATATGTGTTATTTCAACAAAATGTATCTGTAGATGACCTCATTTACAACGTGTATAAAATATTAGCTTACTTCAATGATACGTTTGTGAAAGCTCGGTTATAATCAGTGATTGATATGTGACCAACTGTCTGATACCAGGATAATAAAATCTCTCAGCAACACCCAAGCCTACAAGCTTCGAGAAGGCATCAGGTGACATGTCTGCTACATCTATGGTGCGTGTACAGTATCTGAGAAGATTCAAATGGAAGAACAAGGTTTTATCGTCCATTCGAAAGAGCGTATAGGAAGCATATAAAAGCAAGTGGTAGTCTGAGGCTCATTAGAGCCCCTGTGTGCGAGGCACCAAAGTGAAACATCCTCGGCCACCAGCATGCATATGCAATTAAACTGAAACAAACTGGCAGAGATATTGAGGTTATGTGACCATGCTACAAGAAAATTATGAAAGCACTGCTAAGTAATGTTTTCCTGTCAAGTGTTTGTTATATCTCAGGATAAACAACATAAAAAAATAGCTTAGTTAACCTTAATACCACATAAAGTGAAGAAACAGTGATGCTGAGAAAAGATACAAGACAATGTGTAACAAAAGGACAGAACAAAAGTGTTTGCTTCCAAACACTACCGATCCGTTTAACTGCAATGGCTCATCCAATCAGCTTCTCTGCTCCTCCGTAACACCTTTCAATGCAGGTCAACATATTCAGAAGAGCAGTCTCACGAACAGATGAGTCTTTTACAAATGCACCTGCAAAGTGTGCTCAGGAGAACAAGACGGGATCACAGCCGATCCTGTCAAATGACTGGAAAATCACCTCCTGAAGCTGAAACGGAGCTAGGTGGGAAGAGGGTCGTCGTCGCCACGTTTACACTTGCATTTGCAGCAAAGCACGAAAGGAGTGGCCAGCAAAAGGAAAGGGGAGGCCACTAGTAATAGCAGACCGAAGCCAGCAAAAATCCCAACAACCTGAGCACAGAGGTGACAGATCCAGGGAGAAAAAGAGTACAATTGTTAAGTAAAAAAGACTATATGGTAATATACTACAGGTAGTCTGTGATGCTTTGACATGTCAAATTAGATGACATTCAGCCACAGGGGGGCAGTAATGTTTTTGTGATTGTATCTTGGTGTCTGTCCTAGTGCTACTATGGATTTAGTAAAGAGATAGAGTAAAAAGATGATAAAACTCTACATTTCCAGTTCTAAAAAAAACTGAAAGAACTGTCAACAAGCAAACATGCTATATATAATTTATATATATATAATAAATAAAAATTTATTATTTTTGAATAGCCTATTAGTTTGATGTAGTACTGAATAGTCAAACTGATGTTTTTTCACAAAAAATATCAATGTGGTTTTATTAACATTCCTCCAACGGTGCTTTTGAGGATCAGCCACCTCTCTCTTTCTCTCTTTTTATTCCAAATACAATAAAGTAACAAAAAAGCTCCCATCTCCCTGCACTGTAAAGTAAGCCATTAGCAAATGTGACATAAGCCACTTTTGTAATAATAAACATACACATAATATCTCCCTACTATAGAAAAATAAATTGTGCCCTGATGGCTTTTAGAAAATGGAGGGTTATTTCAGGTGAATTGTGTGGGCCAGCTTGTCTTTAGCACTTCAGATCTGCAGTCTAGAGGGATATGCTCATGTGGTACATACCTGTGTCCGATGCCAGATGACGGAGGCTCTGGAATGACCCAGTTTATTCCGGCAGGGTCCTTTATCATAGTGGATCAGTAAAAAGTCATCCTGAGGAGGCGGAGATGAATATGAGTTACATGGAGAAAAACTCCCACCAACATATTGCTCTAACCAAGCATAACAATACTGAGGGAATAAGACATGTAATCGGACATCCCAATAAAAGTTATGCTTTTACAGTAAATAATTATTATAGACATTTTTTAAATAATAATAAAAAAACTAGTTAAACAGGTCATACTGTAAGAACATCTTACGTCTAATGACTCCAGGCAGTACCAGCAGAAGGCGTGCTTGCAGTTCTTACACATCATCTGGGCACAGCCTTCATCTCTCTCAATGTAAACTTTACATTTAGGACACCGTTTGATTGGAGCCTCGTCCTTCTTACTCTTGAGGTTGGAGCTGAAATTTGGGAGATGAACATGTAACAGAACAGGTCATGAGTGTCATGTTTTCATCAAGGCTATTTGAATACCTCTGACATTGTAGTGTGAGGTTTAGAAGAAATGATTTTACCTAATGTTATGAAATGATTATAACTAGAATTTCAACTTGCTAACGTGTTAAATGTGTATATAAACAATATAGTTCAGAAGTTTGTGGTCGGCAAGAAAGTCTCATGCTTATCAAGGCTGCATTTATTTGATCAAGAATTCAGCATAACCGTCAAACTGGGGAAATATTATTTCAATTTAAAAATCAATTTTAATACATTTTAAAATGTAATTTATTCCTGTGATGGCAAAGCTGAATTTTCAGCAGCCATTACTCTCGTCTTCAGTGTCACATGATCCTTCAGAAATTCTAATGCGCCGATTTGCCGCTTAAGAAGCATTTCTGATCATCAGTGCTGAAAAAAGAAAAAAAAAAAAAAAACTTGCGGAATTCTTTGATCAGTAGAAAGTTTTAGAACAGCATTAAGAACAGCAGAAATAGAAATCATTTGAAATTTAAATTCATCAAATGTGTCAATTTTTAGATGTTCTTCCATGATTTTGCTGAGATTAAACTGAATCCAAACAGGAACTTTACTAAAATGAACAATACCAGTCATGTTTCTGAAAAATTTATGCATACCTTTGTTGTAAAACAGAGGGATACTTCAATAATATCTGTATACTGAACTTTAAATAGGGGAGAGAACCCTATTAAAATAATTTGAAGGAAATAAAAGGCATTAATTTTATTTGTACAAAATAAGGTGCACCCACAGAAACAAGATTTCTGCTGTGAATGCTACATGATTTGACGCTGAGGATTTAAAGTACACTAGTGCAAGTACCTGTTTTCCCCAGGCAGGAAGGTGGTAATTGTCAGGCTCTCCTGACACGCCTGGCCGCTGTGGCAGTCTGCCCTGCAGGTGGAGCAGAAACGCAGACTGCACTGAGGGCACTGCACCGGCTGCGGCAGCTGCATCTCCGTTTCATTCAGCTGGCACACAGCTTGGCATGAGGACGATGGGCACCAGGTCCGACAAGGATCCAGAAGCACCTCTGCAAGGAAAAACAAACAGCGTATTTGAAATTATGACCCATTTGATTTGATCTACAATGACTTCAGACATCTACATTCCCGGTTTGACATTTGGAATCAAATTTTGTTTCGAGATAAAAGAGGTTGATGTATGAACACATACTCTTAGTCTGTATGATGTAAGAACTTTCTCCCCAGTGAAAAAGACTAAGCTGCAAAAAAGCTGATTCTGAATAAAACATTTAATGTCCTGATCACTTTATGTTGCACTTTATGTGTCAAATTTTAATGCAGGCTTTTCAAAGAGGCTGTTCTTATAAGATATATATTACACATGACAAAACTCACAGACCCATCTTAGTCGAACAAAGCATCACTCATTCTAAACAATGCATTTCTTAAAGGCACAGTAGCAAAAGAACAAAAACAAATCAAAACAAAAAAAAAAACACTCAAAAACGGGGGGGGGGTCATAAAATAATTTAAAATGGGCTTAAAAAGCGAAACCAGATTAATATACTTCATGAATCTCTCAGGAAAACTCACCTCGCTCAAACTGGAGTCTCTTATAACGTTGCATGACTTCGCTAGCCACCATAAACTCAATCTACATCAGAGAAAGAATATATGAGCAACACTGGCGCAAGCGACTGAGCAAGAGCCTGTCTTAACACTTTGAATACAGCACGATTATTTCTAGTCTCTGGCAAAAATGACAAATTTTAAGTGAGCTTACCTCGTTTTCCAGCAAATGTCCCTGTTTTGGGCAGGCAGAGTCCGGACAGCTAATAGCCATTTCAAGGCCCTCTTTAATGAGGAGTTCAACATATTGCTTCAAACACTGTAAGAGACAGATTCAGATTTTTAATCTTTGAAAAAATAATGAGACAACTGCTGCCTGTGGTTGTTTCCACCCACAAACACTCTGTTCATTGTAGTCAAGCCAACATTAGACCGTCACAGCATTCTGCTGAGACAACATTCAAGAGCTGCTTGTAGAGAACAGGCCAGTTTGGCTAATATCAAGATTCAAGAAGATAACACATGGCAACAACTGTCAAAGCACTAGTATAGAATTATATGTACACATACTCAATTATATATTCTATATCTAGCATAAAAAAACAGTATCTATCTATCTATCTATCTAGCTGATGAAAAATAGGACTCAGGCAGGTCACAATCAGTATCTAGATGCATATGAGCACCAGCTCCTGTATATTTAGCGCAGTTACATTACTGCGGTATTCCCACTTGTGAAAAGGCTGTCTTACAATTTGTTTTGTTAGCCTGGAATGCACACTGCTGAAAAACACACTAAAGTGGCTTCTGAAGACGCAGTCCTTACCAGACTGCAAAATATGCACTGGCACTGGGAGATGGTGGTCATCTGTTCCAGGGGAAACTCTCCCAGGCACAGTTTACAGGACAGAAGGGGCGCCAGGTCCACGTCCCAGCTGGGTTCGTAGCGAGAGCTGCTCATGGTACGTGGATCTGGGACACTAAAAGACAGAAATAATAAAAACAGCTGAAGCAGTCAATAAATATATCATTTTATAAAAATAAATTAAAACCGAACACTGCAAAATATAATCAATAATTTTAAATGCAACAATTGAATTTAGACAACACTACCAGTGTACTTTTAGTACAATAATATATTACTACAGTATTTAATAATAATTTTAATTACTGTTATATTTTCAGCTTTAATTTTGTGCATTCATTAATAGTTTTTTTTTTGTATATAACATTTATTTTTAATATTTCCACTAGCTTAAATTGTTTTTATTTCAGTTGTAGTAATTTTATTTCTTCAAACTTATTTCAATTAGTTGCCAAGGCAAGTTGCCAAGTTTAACTTTTTAATCTAATATTTATAGGCCTATTTTATTTTACTTCAGCTTTATTTCAATTACTGAAAACATTTAATAATAGTTTCAATTTAAAACAACACTGATCACAGTAATATAATGAACAGTAAGGAAAATAAATAATTCTGACACTTGCTAAAAATCTCTGAAAAAAGCATTTAAAAACAGCGTTTTTAAAGATGAACTTTTAGTGAGCATTGACAAAGTCATCTTTGTAATGTGTAATTTAAAGGTAAAAATAGTGGGGGTTGGCAGACACTTCCCCTTTAACTATGAACATGGATACAAACATTTGGGGAATCTCACTCCTTATCTATTAAAATGTTTGGTCTGCCACAAGCGTTTTCCCTTCAGAGAGCTTCTGCTGTTTGCCAAGGGCTTGTCCAATCAGTCAATGGCAAGTATGCCAATATCCCTCAGTACTGCTGCCAGGCAACCCAAAGAAAACTAATGACCGTCTCTACTGGAGAGCCCTGCAGAGCAGACTCCCTCAGAGAGTACAAGCAACACAGCGCAGCCTGCTAAAAACAAACAGACTTCTGCAAAACACACTGTATGCGTGAACTTTCAAAAGCACCTTCACAATATGCTACAGCAAAACTTTTGCACTAAAAAGTGATGTGATTCACCTCATCACGCACTACACACCATCACGTGCTGAAAGAATTAATTGTTGAGGAACATTCAGATGGTCTAGTTAGTACGCTTGCCCACAGCAGATATCTGTGTAGGTGGAGACAGATGGAGACTCATGTGCTTGCGCCTGCAGTATCTCATTGTGTTGTGGTGGGAACAGTCGACAGCCCAAACAGCAAAGTGCTCTCAGCAGGCTGTGCGTCTCTCTGAGCCTCTCACCTCTCTCACACCCACACAGCCTTAACCAGACAAAGTAACTCACATGCCGTATGTAAAGCCACGTGTACGGGATGAGATTATTCTGTTCTTTATGATTGTCGGCTGTCAGATACAATCCTGGTGAGACCTTGGGTAAAAGCCAAGGCAGACTGTGAGACATCAACAGTGTTTTATGTCGGACTGATTATATGATGTACATCTTAGGACAGTGCTGATGTGGTAATCACCGCTCTTTCTGACATCCTCACCTTAAAATGGTACCACACAAATGAAGAAAATGAAATTTTGTAGAATATATGGGACAAGGCAGTGTCGATAATGTGAAGGGAATGCAATTTAAGACTTCTTTCTCTGACAAACACACTGCATCAAACGTGCTGTGCACCTAATTGGTTCTTCATTAGACAGTTGTCATAAGAACAGTTACACTGTAGGACTGCAAACCAAAATGTCAGATTCTGTCAGAACTTCATTGGATGCCCATATACATCACAGCAGCAATTAGATGCCTCTCACTGTGAATGCAACAATAAATGATAAAAGACTGCAGAGTTTGCCCTACTATGAAAGAAATTTCAAAATAACCAAAATGTGTCTCAAACATCAAAATGGTAGCCACATTCTTGCAGTATAGCCTTAATACATCAAATCTCATCAGGACAACTATATTATATTGGTGCGAGGGCTGGGCAATAGGGTTATCCAATGGCCAGATGAGTTTCAATCTCTCCTCTCCAGCAACCTGTCACTCACATGAAACAATCATCCATCGTAGTCGCAATGGCCACTTTCTACAATCCAATAAATTCCCAATGGATGAGTTCAAGTCACGCCCTATATTTTGTTCTGATTTGATGAAACGTGGATATATACAGCCACAATAAAGAAGAAAAGTTATTCATTGATAAATGCAACCTCCAGAGGATGCAGCCTCTGAAATGAGATGCAGCAAATATCTGTCAACTAAATAACAATAGGACTCTGAAAAAGCACTCTACCAAAGATCTAACCACTCAAACAGCAGATTCAAATACAAACAACTAGACAAACAAATTAGATTAAAAGGAATAAATTACCAGAAACAACGATGTCCACCACACCCAAAATCAAAGGGGGGGGGAAGAAAAAAAAAAAACCCACAAAAAAAAAAAAAAAAAAAACAGGGCAGTGGGCCAAATCAGCCGCCAGGCCACCGGGAATTCTCCCAGTGCTCCCAATGGCCAGTCCGGGCCTGCGTGTTAACCCACATTTATCAGATTGTAAAGGGATTAAAGCAGTTAATCAGTCTCATCTCTCCTCTAATAGACATATTAATCATTGCGCCAAAAGCATATTAGTTATACCAGCTCAAAACCATACCATTCACACATGGGCTCCTCATGATCTATCATTCTCGAAAATATTATTTGTGTGTGTGTGTGTGTGTGTGTGTGTATGTGTGTGTGTGAGTGTGTTTAGGAGTGAGTGAGTGACCCAAAAAAAAAGGGGGGGGGAAAAAAAAAAAAAACCCCAAAAAAAAAAAAAAAAAAAAACGCAGGCATGAAAGAAGGCCTATAAACCTCCATTGTGCATTCATCTAGACAGTGACTAACCACATCTGAAGCTCTTCCTCTATGGGTCAGGAAGGGAAGGTCAGGAAATACCCTATATAACTGGGTCACACAGCGGTTTGGCACAATGAACCCCTCATAGGGTCCAAGATGAGGACAAAAAGTGGCCAACAGTTTGGCACTGTAATTGAACCTTTCTATTTGCAGACGGAGGTTAATAGTCTGAACTAGCTGACAGCTGTTAAGCACATTTTCTTGTAGTGTGTGCACATTTAAAAGCATTCACAGATCACTTAATAAAGAAACTAGTTTCGCTCAGTTTTGCAAAAAACACTGGGGCTCCGGAGATGCCAATATAGCTTTCATCTAAGCTTTTAGCACAAGTATGAGTAAAATTATATAACAAATGATAAAGGTCTTACGTAAGATCTATTTTTAATCTATCTAGGTTAAAGCCAAATTAAGCTGTTCTCAATTGTCGCTCCAACTGTCTCTTGTGAGCAGGGTAAAAACAGTTTGGCTACAGTCAAGACCTTTGATGGAAACATTAAAACACATTATCCTCCATTAATGAAGACAATGTAAGGATAAACTCGAAGCATCAGTATTTTTTATTAATAAAGACAATAAAAAAACTGAAGTATTTTAAAAGCACATTTTACACTTACTCACCCAGTTTTCATATTAAACTTTTAAAAGGTGCTGAAACCATTTACAGCAACACTTTAAATAAGCCTGACAGTGCTCAGAACACGCATGCTTTTGGCAGGTCTTCCAATCTGTGTCAGCAACAAAACTGAAATCCCTGAGCAACCCCTAATTGGATTACATTACGAAGGAGGAGTATGTGAATACTTAAGCATAACTGCGCCAGTCAGACCGCTGCTATAAGAGAAAGACAGTGACTGAGACAGAGAAAGAGAGTTTTCGCATTCACAGTATTTGATAAATAACACCTTGAAAAAATAAGGCCTTTCATGAACTTTGCTGACATGAAACCTGGTTCCTGACAAGAAAATAAAATATTGCTAATGTTCTCAGTCACCATTTGGAGCAGTTTTCTACAGTTCCCTCCAAAGTGAGCACTCTGACTCACTATCATGTTTCATTTTAAAGGAATTTTCTAATCTAGAGGGCTGTTCATATACTTGCACCCAAATTGAACAACTGAACTAAATTTGAGAACTGAATCAGTCAGCTTCATGAATAAATCATCCAGACTGCTTTTGTGAACAGGATCAAACGATTCACTGATGAAATCTGAATCAAAACAACCATCTCAGTTGTGGTATATCACATCATGGTATGACTTCCAAATAGGGCTGTGCGATTAATCGAAATTGTCATAAAATCGCGATTTGAGCTTGCGCGATTTTTAAATCGCTTTATAGCACGATTTTCCGCGCCCCCGACCTCCCGCGGTACGCTATCCGAACCAATCAGAATGCAGCGCGCCTAAATGGAGCACGAGAACAGAACAGACCGGGCGGGCATACAAACGTAACGCCGTGGTAAACAGCCACGGATCAGGAGCGGACTGCAAACGAGTCCTGTGCGAAAGCAAAATGAGTCCGTGCTGCTTCTGCACCGCATACACATACTGTACACGCACTGCAGACGGAGTACGTGTGAACTTGGCTCAACAAATCTAGTTCAACATCTGAGGCAATGCCACAAAGAGCTCTATGACCAATGCATGGCAAAAAAAATGCTCCTGCCACATGTCTGTTCTAGAGACATGTAACAGCTTCTTGATAATGCTCTAATTGGTTTTCTATTGGAAATATGTTTCAAATTCACACTGAATGCATTAATGACTGTAAGCGAAAGCAAAATGAGTCCGTGCTGCTTCTGCACCGCATACACATACTGTATACACACTGCAGACGGAGTATGTGTGAACTTGGCGCAACAAGTTCAACATCTGAGGCAACGCCACAAAGAGCTCTATGACCAATGCATGGCAAAAAAAAGAAAATTAGAAAGAAAAGAAGAAATTTTCTTTCTGCCATATATTCTAGAGACATTTTGTTACACCTTTACTTAGTGATTATTTTGCCTTATGTCTGTTCTAGAGACATGTTACAGCTTTTTGATAAAGCTCTAATTGGTTTTCTTTTGGAAATGTTTCAAATTCACACTGAATGCATTAATGACTGTAAAGCATGTCTGTGCGTGTCAAAATCGTGATTAAAATCTAAATCGCAAAATTGATCTAAGAAATCGCTATAGTTAATGATAAAATGTTTTGCACAAAACAGAATTTTCCTGCTGTCTATTCCCACATGGTCACACTGAGGAAAAAAGATTCACAAAACAAGCACATGTATACTCATTAGAACAGTGTGGTCTGAAATAATCTCTGCAAGGCAGTGTGCAGGTCAGAGGGAGCCGACAGTGTTCCTGCCAAGCACAGGATGTGAGCTCTGCCCAAGGAAACAGCAACACTTCCTGTTTGTGCCATATGCATGCCAGCATATGTGCCCAGACTTATGCTCCGCAGACTAATAACTAGTGTAACAGTACAAGTACATGCAGAATAAGTTTTGGTTTGTATGCCAAAAAAAGATTTTCTACACCAAAATGTGCAAAATTATGATTGTGATTAATCACCTAAATAATATATTTTTTTCTCTTAATTTGCAGAAAGTTCAGAATGAGACATTTTATCTTTTCTCTCAAAAGATGAAGGGAATTATACTGTTGACACAAAGGAAATCTTGATCAAAATATGCAGACACCAACAGCCATGCATTATTCCAATAATACAATTTTGTTTATACCAGTGTAATTGAATCATTTAATGAGAAGATGTGGGTAATAAGATCATGTCAGATAGAAGTCTAATCTCACAAACAAGGATTTGAGATCATTAGCAAGTGTTCAAGTGTACCTTGTAAAGTGACAAATCGCACGGTGAACCAGAAATCAACCAGATGAATCTCTAGAGGGCTTGTTCCATTTCAGTGTAGACAACATGATCTAAAGAGGATTTAACAGATTATGTGAATGGCTGGGATCAAAGGTTTTGTAGCAGTTCAAAATGCACACCCATCATCTCTCATTCAACAATGTCTGAGAAACTATAAACATGTCTGAGGAATACAGATAAATATGTAGGAGAGTTTGTTCTTTGTGTATTCTCTGTTCTCATAAGCGTTTAAATCAATACTTGATATGCTTCCAGAGGTTTTGAAAGTAGGTTGCTTTTTTACTTTTTGGTGAATTTGTAATCTCTGTTTTGAAGTCACTGGCCTGTGGCCTCATTAACTCTGAGATTAACCTACTTCATTGGGATTCCTTCTACTGATCGGTTCACTTCAGATTCAGTGCCATTCATTGTTCTTTTGATGCCTGGAATCGTTTTTTAATAAGTTAATATTTGATTTTGACCTCACAGTGAACCCATGATATCCAGACCATTAGGGCTGGGTATCGATTCAGATGTTCCAATTCGATTCGATTTCGATTTTCAAGCTCTCAATTCGATTCGATTTTCGATTCGATTTTTGATTTCAATTCTCGATTCGATTTGACTATATGAATGAATATAGATTTAATACAAATCCTATATTTATAAAAAATGAACAGTGAACATAAGATTACAAATGGTTAATTAATAGGAAATTAAGAGCCACAAACCTGTATATTAAACACTTTTTATTTTAGGTACACTTGGGTACAATAAAACAAAACCCAACTCTATATTTCAAATGCATACAATGAATAGACAGAATTTTGATGCAAGATGAAAAACTGATGCTGAAAATTGGACAAGTCAGAACAGTCGCATGCCTTGATCAAACAGGATCAGATTATTTTAGGTTTAAGATAAAACAAACATAAAATCTCACAGCATTCGCTGTAACATGGAGGCTGCAAGCCTATGAACAGTATAGGAAAACTAATACTGGCTTTTGGGTGATAGTTCACCCAAATATAAAAATTCTGTCATCATTTATGCATGTATGAATTTCTTTTCTTCTGTTGAACACAAAAGAAGATATTTTGAAGAATATGGATAACCAAACTGTTTTGGTACCCATTGACTTCCATATATTTTTCTCCATACTATGGAAGTCAAGTCAATAGGGCCCATCAACTATATGTTTGGCATATAGCTTTGTTCTTGTCCACAGTATCTTTGTCATCGTGCTTGCGAAATCTAAAATGCTTCCATACCTCTGACTTTTTATGT
>NW_015542409.1:1023986-1052935 GCF_001515605.1 Sinocyclocheilus anshuiensis | reverse complement strand
AAACACGTAGAAACATTTGAAGCTCCCCTGAGCGCAATCACAAGTATGATGATGATCGGGTCAGTCGCACTGGTGCTCCTAAAAAATGTTTATAGTCGCACGCAGTAGTTTTCGGTCGCACTGTAGAGCCCTGGAAGGTGGTGTTGACGTCGGGAACGCACCTGAATCCGCCATTTTAAGCAATGAATGAATGACGGAGTCTCCGTTGTAACATCGCGCAAGGCAAATAAGGGGGTGACATCTAGTGGATTAGACTAGTAATAAGATTAACGTAAATCTTATGTTCAATGTTTGTGGAAATAAATATTGAAAAAAATCGATTCGTGGCCTTCGAGAATCGATATTGAATCGAACACATTTTAAAAAACGATATATCGAAAAATCTATTTTTTTGCCCAGCCCTACAGACCATGTACTTCGAGGCTGTACCTGTACTGTATCTAGGACATGGGCTTCGTGAAGAAGCTAAAATAATGAGTGAGCTGAAATAATTCATTAAATCATAAAAATGTAAAATATAAATAATAAAAAACACTAAAAAAATAAATATTTCATTTGCTTACCTGCAGGTCATGTGACTTAATTAAAACCAGAGAACCATGAACATGTGAATGTGTTGTTAAATTATCACATAAAATATTAGGCAATGGGGGTCAACCATAAGGCCTGCGAAGGAGTACAATCTGGTGATTTGCAGAAAAAAAAAATTAAAATTAAATGACGCTAAATAAAACACCAGTACATTTTGCATATTTGTATGATATATTCATAACATGCTACTTTTAGCCACAGCAAGACGGATACAAATTGTGTTGCACATTACAGCTCACATCTTAAAAAGGTAAATCTCTTTAAAGAACCCACATACACTACGTGCAAATTCATGCCTTCCATCTGAAACTGGATCTGAGAGACGACTGATTCAGGTCAATTTTTCCTACTGTGTGTACGAGTCGCTCATGACAACTTGGACAGGTTCAAAAGAAATATTACTCTTAAATGTGAATTTCTCTACTTATTACACATACTAAAATACATTAATACTCATTTGATTGTGTCAAAGTTTGACTGTGAAGGTCTGTAGTCTGTGATTTAATAATACATTCAAATTTATGTTGTATATAAGAAAATATAATACATAAGGTCCGGTCCGACCCTTAAATGCCCTAAAATGATCTGACACCCCTGATTTGGGCTGATATTATGGTCCACTAGACATCAATACACCTCTCATTCTGTAAAGTTGGTGATCAGCATGCAGTGAGTCACCTCAGCCTATTGTCCTCACTACACTGAAGAGATGCTAAACAGCTCCCTGATCACAGATCTGAAAATTCATAAAGGACACATTAGTAGGCTAATTTATTTGGTCTGGCCTCAATAACAATTCACCTACCTGCGCTGAGACATTAACAAATCCTTGACGTAATAGTTAAAGTGTTTGTGCGTATAGAGCAGGAAGACTGAAAACTGGCAGGCACAGTTTGTTCCGGACATGGGAAGTCCCTGTGCATTTCATGAAAGGGACATTCAGAGCTGACCAGCTGTACTACGGCAGACTCTAATGCCACTCTTTCATGCTCAGTCCACTTATGCAATGTCACACTCGGCTCAATCATCTTCCCCTCTCTTTATATTTATGTCTGAACATCCCAATTTAGGTTAAAGGCACTAATCTTCATGTAAACCAAATTAATGCACAATGAAGTCTCCAATTGCTTTTAATAATAGGTTTCTACACACTACACAGGTTAGACTTATTCCTGTCAAAGAGCAGTTAACTTCATAAGTAATTAATTTCATAACTCATAACTGGCTGCCAATCAAAAGATATATATCTAGAGTTCAATAGTCGAATCAAGCATGATCTGGGTCACTCTCAGATTGACCACAGAAAATGCCATCACTGTGGCTGCTAGTCGAGTCAAACTAAGCTGAGAGGCTTTGCAGGAATCTATTGTGCATGAACAAGGCACATGTCCAACTCAGCCCTGCTCTTCTACAATGCACTGCGGACTGGAAAAAAATATTATCAGACTGATAAAATCTGATATACATTGTGTTTGTAAGCTAGATGTGAACCACACTTGTGGTTACAGGTAGGGTTATTATCATTAACTAAGACCAAAACTATTTAAAACGTTTTTGTTTTAAATAGTTACGCAAATAATAATAATAATAAATAATAATAAATAACAATAATAAATAATAAGAAAAGAAAACAAAAATAAAGACTTTATTCAACAATTCGTCTCCTCCGCGTCACCCTATAGCTCCATTTTGGAGAGTATCACATAGGTAAACAACGTATGCAACAGATGTACAGGGATACGCTGTTTACGCTTTGATCTGAACGTAAACAGCGTATCAGTGTACATACGTTGTTTACGTATGTGATACTCTCCAAAATGGCGCTACAGGGTGACACGGCGGAGATGAATTGTTGAATAAAGTTATTTTTGTTTTCTTTGCGCATAAAAAGTACTCTCGTAGCTTCGTAAAATTACAGTTGAACCACTGATGTCACATGGATAATTTTAATGATCTCCTTGCTACGTTTCTGGACATTGATCATGTTAGGATCCTTGCTGTTTATGGGAGGGTCAGAGAGCTCAAGGAATGCATCAAAAAATTCTTAACTTGTGTTCCGAAGATGAACGAAGGTCTTACGGGTTTGGAACAACACGAGGGTGAGTAATTATTAATGACAGAATTTTCATTTTTGGGTGAACTATTCCTTTAAGTTAAAGTTACTGACTAAAATTAAATAAAAATGAAAACTAAATCTGAAATAAAAATAAATCAAACCTATATAGTTATATTTAAAAACAAATCTAAAACCAATAAAAATGACTAATTACTAAAAATTAAAAACAAAAATAAAATCTAATTCAAAACATTAATAAAATATAAAAGCATATAAATAATATCAAAATACAGGCATGCAAACTACCATTTTTACTGATTTTTTTTAAAGGGGTCCTCCTATTATGCTCTTTTACAAAGTCTTGATTTTGTTTTGGGTGTGTACTAGAATAGGCTCTCATACTAGGTTTTTCGAAAAACACATGATTTTTCACATATTTTACATTACTACAACACCTCTCTCCCCAGTCTGGCATGAATGGCTCGAATAGTTCCTGTATTTGTGTTGTGATTGGTTAGCTGGACCAGTGTGTGCTGTGATTGGCAGCACTCGGCGCCTGGTCGGGAAATGTCATGTCCCTTACCATAGCCGCCTGCAAGCTTCAGTGTAAATATTGCGTCAAAATCAAATCAATTTGAGCGCGTTTTAAACCCGGATGATGGTAACCACTCTAAGGCCCTGTCCACACGAATGCGGTTATTTTTAAAACCGCAGCTTTTCTATGCGGTTAGGTCGTTCGTCCACATGCAAACGCAGCACCAGTTCACTGAAACCGAACATTTTTGAAAACGCCTGCCAGGGTGAAGATTTTCAAAAACTCCGGTTGCAGTGTTATCGTGTAGACAGCAAAACCGGAGTTTTTGGCTTGTGACGTCAGAGCATGCGCTGTTATCTCCGCCTACTGGAGACTTTTTCAGGCTTCTGATTGGCCAACAGGGCTTTACGGTTGAGATTATATCGCCACCTGTTGGTTTGGCATGCTCTTGACAGTGCTTCATTGCATGCGTTTGCATGTGGACGGAGATTTTTTCTTTTTTATAAAAATACCCGCGTACGTGTGGACATGGCCTAAGTTCGTCTGCTTTGGGAAAGCTAGCGCGTCTCCGACATAGTGATAACACTCGTTGCTTTCTCTAGTGCAGCTCAACCAGGTCTCTCTCGTCCCATTCGTCGGTATTTGTGATATCACAAATCCCGGAAAATAAGCTTTGTAGTCCAAACGAGTCATTCTTTGTAGTTTTTGAAAAGTGATTTCTGTTCAATAAAATATCTCCTTTTGAAGCGGACTTTGAGCTTTGTAACTTTGCAGATCTTTTTTTATGCTCAAACAGCAACATTACAGACTAACTCAAGTTGAAAAAGTGAAAAAGCATAATAGGACCCCTTTAAAACACCCAATACTTATATAAAAGAAAAAAACTGAAATAAAAAAAAAAAAAACTATAGAATTAGTTAATAAATAACTAGGCCTATAATATACTGTATATATATGTAAGTTGGTTGTCAATACTGTCAGTCAGTTTGTTAAAAATGCTTTTTTTTTCCATATAAAATTTATTTTCTTTTGCATTAAACATTCTGAATAAACAACCAATGTGGGAAGCATATTCTTGCAATGAACCAACAGTAGACTGTCAGGTATTATATAACAAACTATTAAGAACAACTCCCACAAACATTGTAAAAGGTCATGTTTTGACTGAGCTATATCCTGGGAAAGAGGGGCACATGATCTCATCTGTTTTCTGAGTGGTCTAGCTGCCAGTAAACAATAAGAAAACTAAGGTTTCCTAAAAGTACATTTCTAAAGTAAAATAGCATCCATGTAGATGTCACTGTTCTTACTACAGTACATTAAAGTCACTGGTGGTCATATTTAGAGGGAAAGCCCTATAAGGAAACCTGTTGTTGTATGACCAGCCTCCTAAATGACAAGAATAAGATATAATGGAGTTTCCCTGACAACATGCTGAGATTTCCCAAACACCAGTGTACTCACATAATAAATGCAGTATACTACGGGTTTAAAAGAAACAGTGTTACATTTTCAAACACAACATGCAAGGTGGCATGCAACCAAAACAAATCACTGCTGCCATATCCGAATGGTCCGAACTAACATTGAATACGCCGCTCTACTCATTGTCACAATAACAACACTTTACAACGTACATGCATCGCTTACCTTAGGTTGAATCTATTTAAGTTGTCAATCCGTTATAAGAATATCATCAACTCTATGCACAGCTAAGCACAATGTCTTCCTATTCGTCCACATTTGTCACAGATGAATAAAAAAAAAATCATAGCACAGAAAGTGGCTAATATATCAGACAAGCGCTTTCTGCCCTAATTAACATCAGCTGGTCGAACTGGTCGCTGTGTCTCTCTGGAGAGGCGCCATTTGACTGCGCATGGAGGCGCGCGGTTGCTGAGACGCAACGCTCGCGGGCGCCCTCTGCTGACGCGACGCGGACAGTGCTGTCGGTGTACGGCAGACAAGCGGGAACTGCCATCTGCTGGTGTTTGTCAGCAGCATCGCGCATAGAGCTGTTCTAATTTGACCTGAGCATGAGACATTAGAACAGCACAGCACCAAAATTCATTGTACAGTAAATACACATTAAAATAATTAAAGTTATAATACATACTTATTGTAATGAGTCAATAAGTCATGTCTTATTGTAAAGCATCTGTCTATTTATTACTAAAAAGACTTTGAGTGGAGTTTGATCCAGGTCATCGACTGAATGTATCAAAAGTATGAGACAAAACCCCTACTGTTTTTGAAAAAAATAAATAAATAAATTAGTGCTGTCAAACGATCAATTGCGATTGATCGCATTCAAAATAAAAGTAAAAAAATAAAATAATACATGTGTGTGTACTCTGTATATTTATTATGTATATATAAATACACACATGCATGTATATATTTAAGAAAATATGTTATGTTTATATATTAAATATATTTACAAATGATATAAATTATATGAATATACATATATACATGTAAATTGCATGTAAATATTTTCAAAGTATATACATGCATGTGTGTATTTATATATGCATAATAAATATACACAGTACACACACATATATTATTTAAACAAAAACTTTTATTTTGGATTTGATTAATTGCGATTAATCATTTGACAGCGCTAAAACAAACAAACAAATAAATAAAATAAAAACACACAATGTCAGCACTGAATTTGTTTAATGTGAACTGAAATAAACTATGTAATTTTATAAATATGAAATGTTATAGTTTTATCTGTTTCTTTAATTATGGACACATCCAATTCCAGAAGTTGATTGTTGATATATGATGGTCATATTAAACCTGTGCTGAATTACATCATGCCTTCTTCATTTTTATTTATTTATTTATTTATGCTGCTTATAAAAAGCATTTATGTATAGGTTTTATTCAAAACATGAATTATTACATGTTTAATCCAAATAAGCTTTATACATCTTTATTGGAAAGGAATTCAACAATATTATTTTCGTACTTGTTCACTGAACCATAAAAAATTAAACAATTATTGCAAATGCACTTGTGAATCAGTCCTTAAGTCACTTACAGTTTGCAGGCAGTCAACATTTAAGGCCACAGTTAAGAAAAGAAACATTTTTACTGAGTCTTAAAGAAATATAGGCCTATCATTTTTAATGCTTCTGTGCTTGTGTCTTTTTAGTACCATTGCTGGCCACTAGGTGTCAGTGTGAGGCTTTCAAGCTTACAATACCGCATATAGCAACGTCACAAAAGATTTAATTCATTCTTCAGTACAAAAGTGCACTTGTTTGCACCGCGGAACATGTCAGGACATGTTACAGCATGTTATTTTTCAAGATGTTAGTTGTTTTGGAACTGCGTAATAATCTACATGCTAATCTGATGTTTGGAAATGATATTCTACAAAGCATGCATTCTGTAATTTGCAGGATAGTGCTGAAGACAGAATCGAATGACACACTATGTAATTATGAATGCATTAAATTTTAATGCAAACTAATTGATGATGTGATTATAGAATGTCGAACTGGATAAATCTAAAAGTATTTACCATATAGGCCTTTTATATCAAACAGAGATATACAGATTTACTAAACATCTGTGAAATAGCATTTTGTGACACATGTAAAATAACCTAAACATCTAAATACTTTAATTTATTATTATTGGGTATATTCACAGTTACTGACAAGACAGCAGTGGAAGAAATGAGCTGTTAGGAGAGAGAAAATATCAAGCGTGCAGCTTTCTTAGTGAAAAATGTTGGAAAGCACAGCAGGTCAGATATTGCCTTGTGGTTTGGTGTTTACCTTTGCACTCCATGTAGCCCAGGGCCAAGTCACTATGGCAACTTCCCTGCACCAGGAAGGGAATAATTGCAGTTCGGAATTCCAAATGGATGGTGTGCCTTGTTGAAGGTGATAGTTTTGTGCCTCTCATTCAGATACTGCAATCTGTCTGACTAAGGAAAACAGTCACATATCGACCTGGTTCCTGCGGTGGGTTTCTGTGTTCATGTGTTGCAAATCAGTGGATTTGGAACACTGAAAGCTGCCATGTTTTATGTCATGAGGAGACACATATGGGATTTTGTTCATTAGTCCAAGTCATATATCATTTTTTAAGTAGCTGCATTTTTCCTCTTTGGCTCCAGAATGGCTTGGAGATAAATTCTCATCTTTTTTAATGTTTCTGCTATGAAGGATCACTTTAATCTGTCAGCTTTTTTCCTGCCTGCATTTGGGTGGTATCTTCTGAAGGAAATGTTAAATTGCATGTGATGAAGCTGTGAAAAGCACCGGCTCGATATTACAGAAATCCACTTCCAAAAACAGTAAGTGTGAAAGATCACTGACGTCTGAAGCTGTTCTAGAAAATAGTTTGGCGAATGTTTATGTGTGAAACCAGTCGTTTCAATAGAGATCCACACGATCCGGAATTTTGAGTAACAGTGCAGTCATATTTGTGAAATTATGTGGACAAAAAATGTCCAATGTCTGTTGTCAATAGTGTAGTAATGTACGAAGCGCAGCTCAAACAGAAATCACTTTCTAGCCAAGCAGGTGTCTGTTAGTCAGTGCAGCAAATCTGTAAAATCTACAGATCCCACCACAGATTTCACATTCTTGGTCATGCAAATTCACTATTACTGACCAACAGAAAGCTGCTTGGTTTGATGGTGATTCTGTATGATCTTCTGTACTTTATACATCACTACACTATACACTACTGTCAAAAACAGCTGACATTTTTTGCCCGTGAATGCATTTTACAGGGCAGCAGGATAACTTTATCAAATCAAGTCAAGCCACCTTTATTTCTATAGTGCTTTATGCAATACAGATTGCCAAAGCAGTTTCACAGAGATAAACAGGCAGTAGAAGAATCAATTATAGAAACTAGAAGCAATGGAGTCAGTTCAGTTTCTGCACTATACAAAAGGCAGCAATATTGTTATTCAGTTTGAGTTAATTGTTGATTCAATTCAGTTCAATACCAGTGTCAATGTTGCAAGATTCGATTCAGCTGTAAAGCAGCTCTACAGAAAACAATAGTGCCATCATCTGAGGATGACAGTCAATGTGGCTTTCAGACCCTAGCTAAGCAAGCCAGAAGGCAACAGTGACTCAAACTCCATCAGGTGACAGAAATGGAGAAAAAAACCTTGGGAGAAAACAGGCTCAGTTGGGGACCTGCAGTGAACGAACAAGGTGAGATATTGACCTTCAATACTGAAAAGGAAGAGTTGTAGTCTGTTCAGCAGACTTCTCGTCCTTTGCCATTTTTTGGATGAAAATCTTTGCATAGGTCTTCCTCATTTTCACCACAAATTTAATTTCTAGTATTATAATTATTAATACATTTGGACTACAATTGACAACAGAATTAGTGGCAGTTGTGTTTCTGCGAAATGACAGAAAGTGTGACTGTGGTCTAATTATTCGCCTACATGGCTCTCTGGAATACTCTAAACTGGCTCCATCTTGCGTCTCAGCTATCAACTTGGTGAAAATGACCTCAGAAGACTTTTAATAATACTGTAATAATGCAATCGTCGTCTTGTCGCTAGACTGATTGTTCCGTACAATTTAATGGAATTTTTTCTAAGCGGAAACTCATTAGCGGTAAAATTATCATTCAATCAATATTTATAACCCAAATCAATATTTCATGCCATATTTCATATTTATTTGTAAAAATCAGAGTCCTGATCACCCTGTCCTGATTTATTTAGTACTAATGTCTGATTGTACATATCCCTCACTTATGTCAGGCTTTCAAACATTCATACCTCATTCATACCTACCGCTTTTGAAGAAATAGTACATCACCTTAAATCGTCAACATGCTATCTTGACACACTTCCCACATATTTTTTCAAAAGGGTGCTTAACTGTTTAGAAGCAGATCTCTTAGAAGTGGTGAACGCCTCACTTCTTTCTGGGACTTTTCCAAACTCCCTGAAAACTGCAGTTGTTAAACCCCTTCTGAAAAAGAGCAATCTTGATAACACCATATTGAGCAACTATAGACCAATATCAAATCTTCCTTTTATAGGCAAGATTATTGAAAAGGTACTCTTTAATCAGCTGAACAAATACTTAAACTCAAATGGACAATACCTGGACAATTTTCAATCTGGTTTCCGACCACATCACAGCACAAAGACAGCGCTCATTAAGATAATAAATGATATTCGCTTAAATTCTGATTCTGGCAAAATATCAGTGCTGGTACTACTAGATAAAAACATTGCAAGAATTAGATGTTTTGTTTCCAGTCAAGACTTGGAGAAACTTGTTCATGCCTTTATCACCAGCAGGGTGGACTTTTGTAATGGTCTCCTCACCAGCCTTCCCAAGAAGGCCATTAGACAGCTGCAGCTCATCCAGAACACTGCTGCCAGAATTCTGACTAGAACCAGAAAATCTGAGCATATCACACCAGTCTTCAGGCCCTTACACTGGCTTCCAGTTATATTTAGGATTGATTTCAAAGTACTTTTACTCGTTTATAAATCACTCAATGGCCTAGGACCTAAAGTCCGCTTTTAGTTATTATGCCGCCTGCAGTTGGAATCAGCTTCCAGAAGAGATCAGATGTGCTAAAACATTAGTCACATTTAAATGCAGACTCAAAACTCATCTGTTTAGCTGTGCATTTATTGAATGAGCACTGTGCAATGTCCGAACTGATTGCACTATATTTTATGTATAATCATTTTCTATTCTTAACTGTTTTAAAATAATTTTAAACCTCTTAAATAAATTTTTTAATCATTTTCAAAGTTTTTAAATTCCTTGTTTTATTGTTGTGATTATTTTTTTTATTATTATTTTCTTTTCTTTTATGCAAAGCACTTTGAATTACCATTGTGTATGAAATGTGTTATATAAATAAACTTGCCTTGCCTTGCCTATTCAGCACTGGCTGGATTCTTCAGCCCTCCTGACTCTGATATATTTTCTCAAAGAAGATGGAAGAGGGTTAGATAAGGGCTAGAGACGCAGAACATCCATGTCATATACCTGCTGACCCCTTTTGTTTTGTTAGGCCCACCATGCCCATTACAATGTCATTACATGGAGTCAATTCATCTTTTTTAAAATCTTGATTAAATCTTCATGCTTGAGCTAACCGGAGGCACTGATCCATCTAGCTGTCTTCTCGGCTCCTGCTTTAACCTCTGGGGTTGTGTGCACAGGGCCATTCTCGGCGCAGTCCAATGAACCCCTTTGACACTAATTGAATTGCTGGAAAGCCATGTGACCTCTTTATGTTATGGTCATTAGAGAAAATAGGAACTGATTTTTGATCACGCATACAGTATTTGTGAAACTTTCCAACCGAAGTAGGACCTGAGGGTGAATCGCTGTGCCAAATCCAACACAAGAAGTCTCTTTTCATCTGAAAAGTCCTGATTACAGGACTGCAGTAGGGCAGAGACCGGCAGCTTGGACCTGTTATCCATCACCCAGTCTGACATCGGACCACCGCAGGCCATTCAATCCCAGTGTCCCTCTCCTCTTTCCTGCACCATAACCATACATCTCCCCTCCCTTCTTTCTCCACCTGGTCTGAACTAATGAACCCCTGAGGTCAAGGGTGATGGTTTGGGCACTGTTGTCAGTCAGACAATGTCCAGATTATCCCTCTATAATTTCCCCCTCTAATTTTTGTCCTTGTGCACCTTGATTAAAGTAGGTGGCATTACCTCATCATTGTTGTAATAATACGAGTTTCATTCGAGCTCAGGCAGTTGTCCTCTGGCTGCGGTTTTCATCGGAGTTTATACCCAAAGCCCCAAGCCTTTATTTCCTGGAATAATTAATGACATAACCAGGAGCAGCCTTGTTATTTACTAGATGAACAGGGCCGGTGACAAACTCCAGGGGAGGGAATGAGAAGACCGGTATGTGCGGATTTGTTACAAGCCGTAACGCTTCTTTCCTCTGTCCAGCTGCAGTTCTTTTCCCAGCGGAAACCAACCGGACTGTGTCCATCACTTCAGGTGGAAGTGATTCCATTAGCAGCTGTAAGGCTAATGCCTTGTTCTCCCTGCAGACTGGTGGTGTTGTATAAGAGCCCTACATCGGCTCCCGCAGGCCCCGGAGATCCTTTAAACACCAGAATCTGGACCTATCAGAAAAAGTCTAGACTCCAAGGGGAGTGGCTTACACAATACACACAAAGACTAGTGAATGGATTTAAGAAACAAAGGCAAACATTTTTATTAACTAACATTAACAAAGATGAATAAAAGTAGAAATACATACTTAATGCATGAACCAATAAATTGGATCTTACTGTAAAGTGTTATAGAGTGTTTAATATTTTAGTTTTTAATATATTTATATAAATGTACACAGGCCCACTTTATCAGTTTTGTTTCAGGCATTTAATCCTATCAGACTAGGAAAGTGAAGTCAGTGTCTCTGTCTGTAGAGGAAGAAGAAATATTGTCCATGTGCTGTAAATAAATAAATAACACTCAGACATCAGTTCAGGCGGCTCGCCATCCATGGTAGAGCTGAATCCAAACACAGAACCTTGCCAAATCCCTGCATAGATCATTTCCACATTTCTGTTACAGTATGTGCGATTTTCAGAGTAGGTGTCATTCTCTTGTTTTGTCATTACTTTGGTTATTTTTGTATATTCACATTTCCAGATATCCTGGAAGACATATTATAATGTTCGAACATAGTTTTCTTCTCTCTTTGCTCCTTTTGTGAGAAACATTGCAGGCTTTGACGTTGAGGATGAAGTGAAGAGGGTCAAGATATTAATTCAGTGCAGTCCAATCTGTTCTTCAATTTCTTTATCATCATTTATTCACTTTTTAACACCATACCAGCTCTTTATCATTAAATATCATGGTTCATTAGTTGTCCTCTTACCATTGGGTTACATTATGTTGAAAAATATAAGCAAACTAGATGGAGGACACATTTTTCAGCATCATAGCTGCATCGTGGGTAATTGTGGGTATAAAAGAATTTGGAAACCCCCGGATAAATTTGTTATCATCATTCCCATCTTCTTACTAGCACCTCTGGCAGAATAAAAACAAACTTTCATCTCATTTGTAGCTCATCTTGGGATATAATGCAGGCAATTAATCAAAACAAACCACAATATATACAGTATATATATATATATATATATATATAATGTATACTGATATATAATATGTACTGTATATTAATAATTCAAATGATGTTGTTTAAAGGATGATGAGAATTATATCTAGGCCAGTTTTACTATAATATTTTGAAGTGAACTGAAGCACAATACATCAATTAGCTGCCCTAAATTCATGGTATATTTTGAATTTGTTTTTATCTTTTTTTGTGTATAGAATTACCCAAAATTTCTAGTATGCATTACTGTATTAAAACCTCAACATGCTCTGTGTGACTAACATGACATGTGCACGGTGACAGTTTCACTTAAACTGACTGGACAATTTGTGTTTGCCATTGTCTAAGTGTATTTCATGATGTGTATGTGTGTGCGGCTGAGGGAAAGCTGAAACAGGGTTTATAAAGTGACAGGCTGGTTTGTTAATAAGCAAGAGACAGAGTCAGTGGAGTGACGCTGAGCACTGCAGACAGATCCTTCTGAAGCCAGATATTTTCTGAGCAGAAATATCTCTCTGGGCAAGCTTGTGTCATGCATTGTGTGCTTATAATGCAAATGCGGACTGATCCCATTGTCGCTTTGCTTCGCATCGCAGGCTCATGGACCACTTTGTGAATAGATGGGGATGTGGATCAGGACAGGTCATGTTAGGCCTCTCTGTCCTTTATGCATGCTGTAAGTGGGGGAATAGATAGACAGATTAATTAAAAATGCAGGAACAAGAATGCTTTTAATTCTTTATGAAGGATATCAAAACATTACTAATCAATGTAGAAAAAAAACGTGTCCCCTAAAGGTCTTTCCTTGAATTTATGCAATTGCTGATTACTAATATTTGAGTCTGCAGTTTTACCTCCCACCACTAGACAGTCCTAAGACATTTTTACATTGCTAATTTCTATCACTTGTATATAATCAGTCGAATTATAAACATACTTTTTACACATTAGGTTACCAACCTTTAGAGTTCTACACTTTGATAGAAAGATTAGGATGTTGTAACTGGTATAAAAACAGTGAATTTCTACTGTTGGCTTTCAATTTTTATTGTTATTTTTATTATTACAACCTTTATTTAAACAAGAAAAAAAACTAAATAAAAATCTCACATACAATTCATTGACTCATTTGCCAGTTCTCGAGTAATTACTTTTAAATGTTTCAGAGACACCAGATTGTTTAGTAATTATAATATAATAACTAAACGATGCAAGTTTCATCCATGATAATAAAATATATGTATATTCTCTAACACTAACGCAGCCAAATTTCACCGCAGAGAAGTAAGGATACTTACTGATTTCTAATAATTTCAAAATAACAAATATTTAGTTTTATTAGCATTCAAACCAAGTTTTAAATGATAAAACCTTAATTAAACCGCATCAAAGCAGATTGTAATTTGGAAAATTTGCAGTTTTATAATTACTGTCCGTTTTAGACCCAGCCATTTTTGAACCCCGATTCAGGGTTTTTGTCTCCGTCTTACGGCATTAACTCTCTGCATATAGATCTTAATCCTCTTCTATAGTGTTCGAGTTGATATAGCTGAGCTTTTGTCCTTGTTCTCCCACATTACATAAAGACCACAGGACCACTGAACTGTTTCTCTGTTACAAGACTTGAAAGATCTGCCAGTCAAAATGCTTCAAGCTTCCTGCATATGACAAATTCACTGCACGCATCCATCACTTTTGTGGAGATTTCTGACAACCTTACAGCCAGTAAAACTTAAAAGACCCTGCAGGAACAGTTAGGTCCTGCCTGAAATAAATTGAAAATATGATACATGTCATATAAGATGTTGTTTGTTCACCAAAACTGTAGTTATTTGATCAAAAATACAGTAAAAACATCAATATTGTGAAAAATTATTACAGTTTAAAAGAACTGTTTTCTATTTTAATATATTTTAAAATGTAATTTATTTCTGTAATAGCTGATTTTTCAGTCTTTAGTGTCACATGATCCTTTAGAAATCTTTCTAATATACTGCTTTGGTACTCATGAAAAAATTCTACAATCAGTGTTGAAAACAGTTGTGCTGCTGAATATTTTTGTGGAAACTGTGATTTTTTTTTAGGATTATCTGAAGAATAGAAAGTTCAAAAGAACAGCATTTATTTGAAATAGAAATATTTTTACTGTCTATTTTTATCAATGTAATGCAACCTGAATAAAACAACATTAATCACCAATTTGAGTGAAACCTTTAAAAAAATAACATCAATTTCAGAATTTTTATAGTATTATTAGTATTATTTTAGGTTTGTTTCACTTTTGCTTTAATAACAGCAGGACAAACTGAAATATTAAAGTTTAAAAAAAGTGTTTAAGAAAATAATGAAATCAGATATAAAACCACCATTGTGAGAAATAAATTACCTTTTTATTTGATATACTCTCAGGTTAAACAGTCTTCCTGTTCATTTCAAGGTATAAATAAAATTCACAATCCCAGATTTTTATTGTGGTCTCAGGAGGTCCTATAACAACAATGGAAGAAAAGGCACATTGCAATCTTTCCTATTGGTCATAATATCTTTGCTCTTATGCCTGCTAGCGTCACAAATCTTGAAGGTCATCAGGCTAGCGCCAGAGTCTCTCTGTGTGTGTGTACAGGCTGTGGTCAGAGGCATCAGAAAGCGGATGAGTCAGGTAATGAGAAGGAGAGAGAGGAATGCTGAAACACCTCTCTGAGATCAATGTCATCAGTCTCACACAAAGGCTTGTGCATAGTCTAGCCTGAGGCTTAGGCTAAAAGCCTGGAAAAAACACACATAATGGCTGGCCAAACTTTATCTCGGGGCTGCCTCCCTGTCTTTGTCACCTCACCCGTAGCCCTCAGCGCTGCAAAAAACCAAGGCATCGACTCAAAGGAGCTCCATTTTCTCTGCACATAACCGGTAACTGAGACAGCCCCACTGAGCTCTTAAGAAACGGAAATGTGGCATTGTGGAGTTTCTTCTATTCAATTATTCACGCACAGCCCCTGGCCACTGCTGCCATTTACAATGGCAGTCATCTCTTCAAAGCCACAATAGGGCTGGGCGAGATCCTGTTTCTGAGATTGAGGAGTGTGTGAAGGGAGTGGAGCTCACCTTCAACTCCCTCCTCTGTCTCGCACTATCTCTCTCTATACAAAGTAGTCACTCCAGGGCTTGGCCCATTCAACTCAGCAACATGATACAAATGTGGAACAGACAAAAAGGAGCAAAAAAAGAGAAAACATTACGCTATCAAGAGCGTTTTTTGTCAGTGTAAAAGGCTTCGGGCTCAGAGTCATAAATTAAACGCAAGGTTAAACTGAAGGCTGATATCTCATTTGGTAGGGGCTACAAGACTATTTCAAAAGAAAAAGTCAATCCTAACCTAAATCGCATACACTCTACTGTTCAAAGGTTTAGGGCCAAATGCTGCATTTATTTGATCAGAAATACTGTAAAAACAATTTAATCCTAAAATATTTTACAATGGAATTTATTCCTGTGATGCCAAAGTTGAAATTTCAGCAGCCATTACTTGATTTCTGAAGGATCATGTGATAGTAGGCAGTGTCACATGATACTTCAGAAATCATTCTAATATGCTGATTTGGTGCTCAAAAACATTATTATCAATTGTGCTGCCTTATAATTAAGCAGAAAATGTGGAAAGATTTAGTGGATTTTTTTCAGGATACTTTGATGAATTGAAAGTTGAACAGCATTTATTAAAATATGACATTTTGTAAAAAAAAAATAAAAATAAAATAATTTATAGCATTGCTGAATTTTTTTTTATTGACCCCAAACTTTGAATGATATTCTGACCTCAGTATTTTTTCACATGTTGTAATTTTACATTCTAAATATATTAATACATTATACTATTATAGATGCTTACATCACAAGCAATTTATCAACCAAATCCAATACTCACAACACCACAATGACAAAGTACAGTACTGCACAAGCCAATGGAAGCTAATTTCTGCCACATAAAAAAATAAATAATGCTTTTGTAAATCATAATTATGAGATCGAAAGAAAAAAAAAACATAATTATGAGATAAAATGTCTAAATTATGAGACACCAAATCTTAATTATGCAAAAAGGCAAAATTATGACATACTATGTCAGAAGTATGACAAAGTCTTACCAAGGTTACTCGGTCTTTTATCTAATATATTTACTTAAAAATAACATATTTAATTATGTTATATAATAATCGAGCAAATCGGCTTCCATATACAAGATACAGCAGAAGTACAAAAAATGCAATGGCAGAAGAGGAAACAATGAATAAATAAAAACTGATATTTTGAACTGTTTATCACACCAAGCTATTGTTTGGCTTCAGAAGATTGAAATATAGATGAATATTAATAGATTATATTAGATTATTACATTAATAGATTTCCAACTTTTGTAATACTTGGTGGTTCAGTCATATTTGAAGCTTCAGCTTTTAGGCATAAAAAAAATCTAAAACATTAAAATGAGTAAATAATGACACCATTTTCATTCATTTAAACATTTTTTAAGTTTAGCCTTAGGTAAAGTTATACAATACAAAATTAGATATAAATACTGTACGAGAGTGCTGTTTTGGTTTGTTGGCCAAGGGGCAGAAAAGAAGACTGCAGAATCTTCAGCAAGACCTCTTCCAATGATCAGAATGTTTCAAAGTAATTTAGCCCTAAACCGAGCCCATTCTAACATTAACCGTAACTGGCCTCGCAGACATTCACTCATACAAATCCCTGCACCTACAATGTCAGAAAGGAGAGAATCAAGCTTTTAGTTACAATATGTGACAGTTACCCTGCATTATCCACTGGAGGTTTGCATGGAAGGCATGTGACCTGGGGCACGGTTGTTGCATGACCCTGTCAGTGTGTATCCCCATGTTCATGCCCACGGCGGTGGTAAGCGCCATTAAGCACTGAACCACACAGTCCTCCTGTATGCCCTCAGGTATGTTAGCACACACACACAGGAACCATCCATACTCTCTCGCTTCATGACAACAGTCATTCAGGCCAGTGGTTTCACAACGTCGCACAATATTACTACAGCAAGCGAGACAGACGTTGCGTGCCTGAAGAGGAGCCCCACGTAGCTCCTCAGATGTGGTGCCACTCTAGAGCTCAGTAAAAACTAGCCCTATGTACCGTGAATGAGACTCTATGGAGTTTGCATCTGTGCTGAATCAATAATGCAGCGCCCATCCATTACACACAGATGACATTAGCAGTGCATTAACTTAATAGCTAGAACTGTATGGAGAATGTTTTCAAATTGCATATGTTATAAAAACACAGTGTACGGTACTGCAAACCTATGTCATTAGACACATTTCATGATTAAATATTCATGTTCTACATTTACATGCCCTCACCAAGATGCACTTTACATGCTTCTGTTCTACATTTGAGGAATTAATGTAAACAACAGGGTTATTAACTACAGCACACAGTGTGGTTCAAATAAGGTAAGACGGATTTCTGGGAACATGTCTACGGACCTGTGAATACATTAGAATGTGTTTAAAAATGTATTTGAATGGATGTGCCTGCCTCAGTGTCTCATGATCACAGCTAGCATGCAACATTATTATGGAGCATCAAAAACCACTTCTTTTCATGCTTTCAATGTAAATATTATATGTGTATATGTGTAGAACTTTCTATTCATTAAAGAATCCTGAAAAATACTGTATCATTTTCACAAAAAATGAAAGCAGCACAACTGTTTTCAACATTGCTAATTATAATAATAAATGTTTCTTGAGCACCAAATCAGCATATTAGAATAATTGCTTAAGGATCATGTGACACTGAAGACGGAAGCAATGACTGCTGAATATTCAGCCTGGCCATCATAGGAAAAAAAATACGTTTTAAAATATATTAAAATAGAAAAACAGTTATTTTAAATTGTAATAATATATCACAAATATAACTGTTTTAATGTATTTTGATCAAATAAATGTAATATGTTAAATCTAGGCAACCAACCCCAAAATACAACAGATCCCTCAGCTAAGATAATGGTCTCTTCCTCCCACAATCGAAATCAAGCTGTTATTGTGTCGTTTTGGATGTTGAGAGGGAAGAAGGGGCCTGGTTTCAGGGAATTGTGTGCTTATCTATTGATCAGGGAAACCAGAGAACACAGTCCACATTTTCACAGACAGAAACACCAGCCATGACTTTAAAGAAACGCAGTCTGAGCTTATTTAACTTAAAAGGCATGTTAAGCACATACACAACAATTTACTTAGCAAATAAAGATAATACGATAATGAGAGAGCCTGGCATGGTCATTAATACATGCCGTTTTCTTTTATAAAAAGCAAGAGTGGGCAAAAACTGAATTTTGAATACATTGTCATTGTTATTCTCTCACTGATTCTTTAACTGATGTGCTCTGGAGATTCATGGGACAGGCATCACAGTGACTGTGCCTTTTGCTGACTGTATAATGCATTGCGAGCAACTCATACATACTGTAGTGTGATAATGAACCCATCTCATATCTCACAAACAATATTGAGCACTATCCACATGAGCTGATACCTCATTCTACTTCCTCCTCTGCTGCCTCTGACTGCATGGTTTTAAATAGATGAACATATCGCATACATTTAACAAATTACTTCATGTGAAATATCAGGACTGTTATTTTGTATAATCCACTGCAGAATGACCCACGATGCAGTGCAAAGTCATTAAGGGCAATACGTGTGGCCTGTTGTCTGCTGGCATATTACAATAAGTCACTGGGTGACGATACACTCAATTGATGCCTGCAGGTCTCTATTAGGGGTGATGAATAGCTACAGACTCACTTTAATAATCTCGCCGTGGGAGGCCTGCAGCTCATGTGCATCGCACTGCCAGACTCTCCAAGTTTTTTTTTTTTTGAGCCACTGATTTAATACAGAGGAGAGACAATTTGAAGCAATTTGTCACTGAGATCTAAGTTATGCAAAGAGAGGGAGCCATGTGCTTAAAGGCAGTAATGAGAGCAGTCACATTCATCTTTAGGTAGCTTATTTCTCCACAGTTGTGTTAATGAGGAAAAGGCATCCAGCATGCTGACATATGTGGTACATTGGAACAGGAATATTTAATGTCGAGTAATTGTCTTAGCAGACGTTCTCCCGCAGCCCCAAGAGCAAATTTGGAATGTTGGTGTCCACGGAACATAGTACTAATGATTTGGAGAGAAATAATAATCAGTTTATTTTTCTATAAACCAAGATTCACAGTAATTTAAACATTTATGATAAAATTATGAATATTTGTCTACTATCTTCAGGAGTGATCTCCAACCAGAGGTACATTTAACCTTTAATTTTACATAAGCAGGTTCCAGTAGGTATTAAGTTTTGCTGTCATAAACTGTGACTTGCAATAAAAATACTAAAAGTAACAAACGGTCAACACAATGAATCACACTTAATCTCATAGATTAATCTTGGGCATCCAGGTTTCAAGATTTGACATTCTTAAACCCCAGGTTTACATTCTTATTTGCGACGTCAATATCATTGAATGGACAAATGCAGTGTTCAATCTGTTTAAATTACAGACTGACTCGCTCTTACGCATCACTTGGCTCATATATAATAGAACTGACTTTTGGAGCGTACCTTTACGGATAAAACAGTCTCTTCTTCAATTAACATGTTTTCCATCACTGTTTGTGATGTTTTGATTTTTCTAGTTGAAACAAAACACAATGCATCAAAGTTTCTGTGACTGCACAAAGTGTCTGAATATTTAATGAGGCAAGTGGTGTTTAGTTTATGATTGATTGTTTGTTGGCAAACAACTAGCCATCACATTCTAAGGGGTCAATCTGGCATAATGCATTCATTTAAAAACACAAGATGCATGGCAGTGGAAAAAAAAAGGTTCTGAAAATACGTTTTTTAAAAGTTGTACTGATTTTAACTTGAGTGATACATGTTTTGCACAAAAAAATAAAAATAAAATAAATAAAAAAATAAATAATATGCAAGCGCCACGGTCAAACACATTTGTGTGACACAATTGCATCCATTGGAAAAGCAGAGCAGTAGAATGCAAAAACGGGTTCTGTGAATGAACCCCTAAGGTCCAGTTGATATGTAATGAGTTTTGCGATTAAAAACAGTGACAGGCATGGCGAAATGAAATGGAAACATCGCAAAGTCTGAAGATGCATTTTTTTTAAACATTTGTGAATACCGTGTCATGCACCAGATGCTGCAAATGATGCAAGATATGAGTGCATCAGTCAAAAATGTCTGCTTAGCGCATGTTTACATAGAAAAACAATGGAAAAGCATAGTTGTACGAAAGCCTGTCCTAGGAACCAAAGTTGTTGTTCACACGGACTGATTTTACAGTGTGACACGCAGGAAGACAGTTTGGTGAATGCTCATCTCTGCAAGCTTGTTTTATGTTCTGTATCAAGGCATAAACGCATTATATGGTGTAAACACCAAGAAAGTCTGTCTACAGTTTCTAAGGCTCTTCCTCAAAGTGAGGAAGTGGAATCAACCTAACAACTGGGCGAGTGTAGGATTTCTCATGAACTCTGACATGAGCAGTGCGAATTTTTCCGTCAGGTCCAGCCAACGTCTCAGTCACTGTACCTACAGGCCAGAGGGCGCGACGAAGTTGGGGATCAACAATGAGAACCACTTGGCCCACAGTCAGCTCTTTGCCATCCTTTCTCCACTTATGCCGATCCTGTAAACTTGGGAGGTAATCTCGGATGAAGGCAGTCCAGAAATGATCCGCCAACACCTGGCTGTGTCTCCATCTGCGTCTTCCGAGAAGGTTGGTAGAGTCAAATAAGACTTGAGGTAGGGAGGCATCGCGACGGCCCATGAGGAGTAGGTTCGGAGTCACTGGGTCCACGTCTGTAACATCGGAAGATACGTAGCCAAGAGGCTTGGCATTTAGAATGCCCTCAACCTCTACTAACAAGGTCTGCAGCACTGGCTCTGGCACCGTTTGCTCTCGCAGAATGACACGTAGTGCAATCTTTACAGATTTGACTTCACGCTCCCAGGTTCCTCCGAAATGAGGAGCATTAGGTGGAATGTAGCGGAATCTGATCTTCTGTGGAGCAAGCAGCTCTTGAAGCTTGGGTGCCATGACATCGAAGGTGTCACGTAGTTCTCGATCTCCTCCTACAAAGTGAGAGAGCGTTGTCGCAGAGCAATTCCATGGGCTTACCTCGTCGTGCTATAAAGCGACGCAGAGAGAGCAGGAATGCATCAGTATCAAGGTGTTCCAACAGATCAAGGTGCACACATCGGGTTGTCATGCATTTATAGAGGATGCCCCATCTTTTTTCGTGGCGACGACCAACTTTGATTGAAAAGGGGCCGAAACAATCTACCCCAGTAGAATAGAATGGCGGTTGGTGAAGTTGCAGCCTGCAGGATGGAAGATCGGCCATTTGGGGAACTTCAGGCTTGGCTCGCCAGAACTGACAATCTTGACATTTGCGCTGATGCTTACGGATGGCTTCTCTGCCCCGAAGTACCCAATACTGGTGACGCAATTCTGCTAGCACCCTTTCAGAACCAGGATACAGAAGTCGGCAGTCTGTCTCTTTGATTAACAGCTTAGTTGTAGAATGACCAGAATCCAACACAATTGGGTGGATGGCATCCAGGTCAAGGTTATTCGCTCTACGTAATCGTCCCCCTACTCTGATGAGGCCTGTGTCCTTATCATACTCTGGTGCAAGGGATGCCAAACGGCTGTTAGCTGGAATCAGCTGTCCAGTCTTCAAAGCTTGGACTTCTAGTGGGAATGAGTCCTGTTGAGCTTGAGCCAGGATAAGTTTCTCTGCTTCGACATAATCATCAGCTTGCAGAAGAGTCACTGTCTGCGACAGCCACCCCATGTAGGGACATGACAGTGGCCTGAACAAGCTCTAGCCATGTGTGGAATTGATTGGGGTCCAGAAGTGAATGACTGGAGACTGTGCAAGTGCCGATGAATGCAGTTTTCCTCAACTCACTGATCTCTGGTTCTACCTTAATGACGGGTGTAGATGGCCACTGGTCAGAAGGTTGAAGGAGAAAGTCTGGTCCTGAACTCCACTGGTGGGGACTTGCTAGCTGGGTCAGTGTCAGACCTCTTGTGATGTGGTCAGCAGGGTTGTGAGCTGAATCAATGTACCGCCATTCAGCCTTGTCTGTGAGGGTCTGGATTTCTGCTACACGTGTCCCTACAATAGTGCAATGCAAAAAGGCAATCCTAAAATTACATAATTTCATACTGTGTACACCATTCAAATCAGCGTTTAAAATGATGGCAACAGGGCTCATATACTTTATGTTTTCAGAAATAGGACTTACAGAGAGTTGGTTTATTTATTTATTGTACACAAGTATACTACACACTGTGCATTTGTCATGAAGTAGCAGCATGGTGAGGACAGACTCCCATAGGCCACATGGTGATGAGAGCTGTTTTGATTATTGCCCAATTTATTTTATGATTCATAATGCAATAAACTTTTATAGCAGAATAATGAACATGACTTACACAGTGATGATAGACCATGAGGGACTATTTTCACAGCGGTGACAGTAGGGCCTCGCACACAGCCAAATATTTAGCCAGCCTGATTTTTACCCCATGCCTCTTGCATTCATTAAATAAACCCTAACTAGCCGAGAATTTGGAGGGCGACTCCCATGAGTTCATTTAGGACACACACACATGCAAACCACAGTCAAGACAGAGGGGATGGAAGCACTGAGCAGACAGTTTATTTATTAATCCCATAAAGCCCATCAACCTAAAGGACAATGTCTGTTAATGTGGACCGTGCATTCATAGATTGCACACGTGAAATCATTGGGAATAAGAGGCCAAGTCCCCCGAAGGGGAATTGCATTAGGTGAATTTTTCAGTCTGGCTACCGGGCAGCGCCTCCTTAATCACCGTATAGGTTACACAGTGCCACAGTGTGTTAAAAGGTTATGTCTCAGTCTTATGGAACAGCTGTCTAGTCATTTGTGAAACACAAAGGGCCCCTGGTCTCATTCAATCTGTATTAATGTATGTGTCTTAATGAGCACTGGACACGCTAATGATAGCTTGGTTACAGACCCAGATCCATTATCTAAGTGCATTTTACAGGCATCTGCAGCTGAGACCAAACCATTAACACACCGCTAATTTAAAGTTGTGTAATGCTGATGCGCAGGTCTTACTTGTTACATGACATGGGTTTTGAGCTTTTAATTATCTGTTGTGGAAAGTTTGATAAAAAGATTTTGGAAGATCTCTGATGATTTCAGAGTGACTTAATGATTTTAATTATTAAAAAAACTGATAAATTATATTTAATTGCAGTTTTAATCTCAGTAACTGTGGAGGATTTCTGGACCATGGAGATCTCTGTTCATGAGATGAAAAGTGTTTTTTGATTAAATTTGAAATCTGTTTGACAAGTATTTTAAAGACCCAAAGAATAAGAAGAACCCAATGTATGACTTTAGACCAAATAATTCAAAAGTAAACTTAAACTTATCAGTAACATTTTACAATAAGGTGTCATTTGTTAACATTAGTTAATGTATTAAGTAACATGAACAAACAATGAACTAACACTAATTATTAATCTCTGTTAATGTTAGTTAATAAAAATACAGTCGTTCATGTTCATGTTAGTTCACAGTGCATTAACTAATGTTAACAAACACAACTTAATAATGCATTAGTAAATGCTTAAATCAACATTAACTAAGATTAATAAATGCTGTAGACGTATTGTTCATTCTTAGTTCATGTTAACTAATGTAGTTAACTAATGTTAACTAATGGACCTTTTTGTAAAGTGTTATCAAGGTGGCACTGTCTTCAGATTTCTCAAATGCCCTCAGGGTATAGTGCCAATGCCATTTACCATGTTTCGTTTCAATGCACTAAAGTGACGGTTAGACAATTTACATTAAAAGTCCCAATGAAGTGCCTTAAAATGCATGGTGTTATTCAGTTTTGACATAATTTCAACTGAAATTTTGATTTTATGAGTTTAAAACTCAGAATTGTGCATAAGCAATATGGCAGCCCTCTAAAAATCTGGTATCGCAACACCAAATTATTGTAAATTTGCAAGCATTTTAATCAAATTTTATGATTTTCTGACCATTAGGAGGTGATCAGGGATTACACAGCATTTCATTACAATCACAGTCACAACCAAACCTGCACAATTTTACTTCCGAGATACAGTCTGACTTTGATATTGTCGACTTAATTCAATAATGTGATGCAACTCAAAAATAACTTTTATGAGATTTGGTCTGAGCGTCATATATGTTAAAGTTGGAAAAGGAATGGGAGGAGTAGCAAAACACTAGTATAATAATAATTTCAAATGACAAAGATGGTGGAAATCAGAAACACCAACTGAAGATGATTAGCAAAAGCAGATGAAGAAGGAACTGTTTTCTAAACCAAAGGGTTTAAAGGTCATAAGAAATAGTTTTAAGCTGATGGCTAGAGGGTTTGACTGGGAAAGACCCCTCTCAATCAGTGTGCCAAATTTGACAACCTTCCTCCAAACGGGTTGCCATAGACTCCCATTGCAGGGGAAGCATTTCTCTTACAAAAACAACAGGGGCTATGCACCTCTGGTGAACCTTCTGCGCTTGGCCCCTAAAAACACGAACAGGAACGTTGGATATCCAGTATCTAAACTGAAGTACGCTTTAGAGAGAGCTGCCTGGGGGCAGAGAGCAGAAATGAGCCACTGATTAGGGAGCGCCTCCGCACATACTGCATGAGGTCATTTCCTCATCTACTCTCTAAGGATGGCTGTTCAGACCTCTCACTCATTCTCTCATATCAAACATAAATCCGGTGATGAGAAGACAATACATCCTGCTGCTATTGGTTATGTCTTCGCCATATCTCATTGAAGTGATTTGTGCTTTGTTTCATACAGTATAAATAATAAACTAGTGAATAAACAGACTCAGAGACTGGATTTCTGCTCTGAAATGTTTGTGAATATCAGTTCTGGGAATACTCTTTGCATGCTTCATTTCCAGTGCGCCAGTGCTGCTGAACCAGCAGGAGCGGTGGCTGTAGATTAGACACAGAAGAATGGGGCACAGGCCTTTCGGGACCAAAAGACGAGGGGATAAGCTAGCCAACGGAGCCTCAACGCTGGGGAGCTGCTCTGTTCAGAGAGGGTGGAGGGTCCTCCAAGGTCCTGCAGTACCAGGCAACACAGGGGCCCCAGATAACAGGGACTACTGTTTGGACTAGGGGTGCGACTATCAGGGGAAGCTGCAGAGAGGGAGAGAGAAGTAGAAGAGAGGAGCAGAGGTCTGCAGGACTGTGATAAACCTACACCAACCTCTTTTATGGACACAACAGGGAACATTCAGGAAGAACAGTGTGGCACCTCCTTCTGTACATAAAGTACACAAACACATACAACATCATCATCATCAGTGTTTTCATTACAAACTCATTCGCTTAATCCATCAATCTCTAAAACTCTGTAATGATTTCAGAGTGGCGTAAGGCAGAATAATATATGTTTTGGTTCTATTCCAGGTTCTTTACACTGTAAAGAAAAAAAAAAGATTTTCTTACTTTTGGTTTTCCAGTACAAATATCTAAACAGTCTTAAATCAAGATACATTTATTTGAGAAGCAAAACTACATGATGTAAAATCTCGTCTATTAAAATATTTATCAAAATTTGTTGATCATGATTTAAGAATATTAAGATATTTATACTGGAAAACAAGACAAAAATACTGAATAAGATTTTTTTTTGGCAGTGTATGAGTACTTTTAGTAAAATTTTCTAGTTAAATATCTAAAAATCCTAAAAACAAGATCAGTTTACTTGAGAAGCAACACACCAACAGATATTAAGACTTGGTTTCAAAGAACATATCTTTAATATGAATGTATTTTGTCTTACTGCACTGGCAGATTTTCTCACTTATTTTAAATGTAAAAATCTATCGGTATCTATATATATGTTCAAGATTTTATTTATAAAAACAAGTCTTAATATCTTATGGGGTGTTGTTTCGTAAGTTTATCTTGTTTAAAAAACTATAAACTCTATAACTCTTTCCGTCAGCTGTTATGACATTTTTACTGTAGTTTGATCTTAGTTTGATTTCACTGATCCACAAAAAAAAAACATAGGCTCAATCAATGGGGTGAGTTGGGGGCGGGACTATCTGTTGTAAACAACCAATGTCAGACAGATTGAGTAACTGGGAAACATGTTTGAAAACAATCATTAATGCCAAGTTCTGTCATGAAACTCTAGATGGTGCAGACTGATGGGTTATTAACGCAAACTGATGATATTCACAGCGTTAAACTAGGCACAAGCTAATTGGTTCATGTTGCATACGCAGCCAATGAGATTACTGCTTTACATTTAAATGACTGGTTAGCATTCACTAGAGCATTTTGCAGTGCGCTTTCAGAGTTCCTCTGAAACCCTCCACCTTCCCCAGCTCCACCTGTACAGATCTGCTATGGGTTATTATACATGCTACTTGTGCAGCAGCAGTTGTCATATCCATTACCATGCAAAAATGTTCAGAGTGTTGTCATGATAGAACTTTATTTAGGCATTTTTGTGCCTTCATTAGCTATGACAGTTTTAAGGTGAAATGGGACATGATAGAAGAAGAGAAAGGACCTCGACTAGTGAGTCACACTTAGGTTGCCTGACTTACTACTGTGCGATATGTCAGAGTGCTGCCCACATGTGGGCCAAAAATTACACACTTCACCTTTAACTGAAAAAGATGAATAAGAGAGAAATGGGGGACGGTGGGTAGTCTGTGTGCAGTAACACCAGGGTGCTGTCTTCTGTCAGCCCATGATAAAGCAGACCGCTACAGCAGAAGGAATTTCCTCTGGTAATACACAAACACTACCACCTTCAGCCCACGGATCTTACCATGCATATCAATGAGAGAACACAACATTAAGTGTCCCTGTGTGCGAGGGACTGATGGAGCGAATGCGACCACATGAATGAAAGCATAATCAGGGAGAATAAGCTTCATATAGCAATTAAATGCCATGTAATCTTGAACCTCCACAGCCAGCAGGTGGCAGTAAAGTGATCCAGTACATGTGCACTGGGATTGCAGCTCCACAGGCAGTCGGCCAAGTGTTTCAAGTTCAAATGTCTGGAGAGTAACCTACTTCTCCTATTTCCCCAGCCACAGGCGCCACAAGGACCTGATTCAGCGCTCACTTCCACCTCCCATAAGCACAGGCTCCAAACAGACACACACAGTGATCTAAACTGTATTGATAGAGCTGACACTGCTATTGTGACTAAATCATGTTGGTTAAAACAAACAAATAACCCTTACAAAAGAACTTCTGCAGTATCGTATCAGATCATAGTACTTTGATTTATATCTTTGTGCTAAATGATTACCATATTCATATACCACATCAGGAGTCTTCAACAGGGGGTCTGTGGTGGTACTGCAGGAGGTCTACCAATTATTGTCTGATTAAAAAAAAAAATTAAACATGCATTAAACAAAAATACATTATTATGTGAACTTCAACCAAAACTAAAGTTAAGACGCTAAACTTTTATGGGCCCTGCTACATTAAAATTATATATACAAATGTCAAATTTTTTTAATGTTTTTGAAAGAAGATTATTGCTGCATTTATTTGATGACAAATACAGTAAAAGCAGTAATATTGTGAAATAATATTACAATTTAAAATAACTTCTTTATTTTTAATATATTTTAAAATGCAATTTATTCCTGTGATAGCAAAGCTAAATTTTCAGCATCATTACTCCAGTCTTTGGTGTCACATGATACTTCAGAAATCATTCTAATATGCTAATGATTTGGTGCTCGAGAAACATTTCTTAATATTATGTATTTTGAAAACAACTGTGCTGCTTAATGTTTTTGTGGATACTGTGATACTTTTTTTTCAGGATTATCTGAAAGGTTTAAAAAAACACATTATAAATGTCTTTACTGACACTTTTGATTTAATGGATCCTTGCTTAAAGGGCAAAGTGTGAGAAAGTTGTGCACATCCCACAAACCCACACAGGGCTCAGGTGCAGGACAAAAAAAAAGTCAAACTATAGCAAAAATACAAACGTATTTTCAGCAGACTGATGTAACTGCTCCATAACAATAATTTATTGCGGCAACGTTTCGACCATCAGGTCTTCGTCAGGCATTCGATCCTTGCTTAAAGGGGTCATATGATGCGATTTCAGTTTTTTTTTAAAGAGTTTTTATATTTTATATGTTTAAAGCGAGACTTGTTGTTTGTCATTTCTCAGATCACAAATGCAGACATGGTTTTATGTTTACGTGGCGCGATGCAACGCAACGCGTGAAAAGACAGTCATTACATAAGTACATTATAGACATCCATTAACTCATTATATTCCTATTCAAACAAGAGCTGATGGTGAGTTAATGTTTCGCTAAATAAGTGAAACCTAACGTGAACTGTAATATGATACACTGAATATCTTGTATTACACATGTATTATACAAGTCATTATAATCCATAATTATGTCCCCACTGGATGCAACAAATGCCTCGTTTATAATGGGTTTGAATGTTT
>NW_015542409.1:1021476-1023427 GCF_001515605.1 Sinocyclocheilus anshuiensis | reverse complement strand
AACCGCATAAACACATTTCATTACACCAAATACACCAAATAATGTTCTTTTTAGCAACATCATATGAACCCTTTAATACAGAATTGATTTCTAAAAATAAATGATAAAATAAATACATAAAATAAATTATGTAATGTATGTAACTTATACTAAGTTCAATTTAACCTTAATACACAAATATACGACTCTGTACATCAATAATAATTATTTTAATGACATGGCATTTTAAGCATCACCTCCAGAGTTACATATACAGTATATACTGTAAAGATTTATGTACTATGCAATTTTAAAAAGTACTTCAATGAATGCCATATTATTACCATGATTAATGCCCAAACAACCATGGTAAAACCAAGGTACCAATTGTGTACATATCATAAGTGAAACAGCTGGCCACTGGAAACCAAAACAATGGCACATTACAAAAAAATTGATCAATATATAAGAAGTACAGTCATTACACGACTTGACTAATTTCCCTCACATTTCCACGCATAATCAACAGCTCTCTTGTGTGGACTTTTTTTAGCCCCTGCCCTCCCACGCCAACACACAGTTCCAACATTGTTTGTTCAATGTTATTCCTGCGTTATCATGTTGCTACGGGAACATGACTGATGGTGTGAAAGTCGCCGGTCACTTTGCATCAGCACGTTGATATTATCACTGCTGTCTGAGAGTAGGCCGACATGATTCATGCTCTATATCTGCCTGTCAGCTCCAAAGAAAAATAATAAATAAATAACCATAATACACACTCTGTTCTGAACATGTGAAACACCAGCCCCTAAATAATGTTCTGTGAGGACAGCAAAACTCACGGATGAATCACGGTGCTACGAATGTTATATAAATCACAAAATCGTGCCAATGGAGCGAGATAAAAAATATAACACTGATAACGTCAGTTCTGGAAGCTTGTATTATTAAAAGTTTTGTCTGATTGGTTAATTTCAGCTTCTACATCTCGATCGGTGGAAGATTACTTCATAACAACAGTCACCTTTTGTGTCACCGTCTTATTTTCTTCAAAGAATTGTGCTGTTATGATATAACAATCCTTTCTTTGAAATAAGGTCTCCATTCAGCTCTGTCTTTTTAAGTTTACTGAAGACGTGTTTCTCTATTCAACCTGGTTTCTTTGAGCTTCTGAATAGTCATTATCATTATTGTATCATTATGTAACCCAGTACCATCATTGAAGTGCAGAGTGTATCATTACCTTCACAACATTAGGTGAGAACAGACCTCCTCCGTGCTCAGTCAGAAGAAAAAGTGTTATTTTTGGAGTGATTGACCCGTTACTGTGTCGGACACCCACACACCATTTCACCACTGACAGTTGCTCTGAGGAGAGGAGATGATGTACTGATGAACAGAACAGCATGAACAGAACAGAACGTACACACACACATACACAGACTCTCACAGCATGCTGGAGCCCACAGACAGAGCTGTATCCAAAGGTGGGCGCTTGTACTCAGTACTATTGACAGAGATGTCATCAATGTACCGACTGGATTCTTGTCATGACCTCAGCACTTGCTCTCATTCTCTTTCATCTGAGCATCTTATTGACCATCATCCACTGATACAAGTGCATTGTGAAGCATAAAGTAAATCCAGGTATGGATTCACAAGTGATAATGTCAAGTAGCATGATAAAAACAACTTAAGACAACTTAAGGCGACCATATTTAACCATTACGAGTCAGTTATCTAATCTGGATCCAAGCACAATCAGTGGCCTGATACAGTATGTGTCATTGTGATATGACGGCTTGTGATAAAGTATGTGTCATTGTCATCTGGTACAGTACGGTGCGTCACAATGCTATTCAACATGCTCTCAATTACTTGGTCATAAAGCATTCATAGTCTTTAGGACAGATCAGCCATTATAATACACACACACACACACACACACACACACACACACACACACACA
>NW_015542409.1:975678-1021225 GCF_001515605.1 Sinocyclocheilus anshuiensis | reverse complement strand
ATGGTTAAGTAGGTACACACACACACACACACACACACACACAGTATCTTTCAAAACTTTGGGGTCAGTAGGATTTTTTTAAAGAAACTAATATTTATATTCAGCAAGGATGCATTAATTTGATCAAAAGTAACAGTAATAAATTTTACATTGCTACAAAAAAATAAATAAATAACCTGAATTCACATAAATGCTGTTTTAGAAAAATTATCATGGTTTCTACAAAAACATTAAGCAGCACAACTGTTTCTAACATTAATAATAATAACAAATGTTGGTAACATTTAAAGCCTTAATGCTTTATTAAGGGTTATTAAAGGGTATAATGCAATATAATTATTCATAATGAGCGTTGTAATTCATTATATTTTGTCATAAATATTTATAACCAAATTTAAAATGCATAGTGTAACAAAGAATTGATAAGTGTTATAATGTATTAACTGTGGTTACAATTGTTCATTAGACTGTACAATGCATTATAAGGTGCTGTCACGTTGCACACACACACGAGGGACGAGGAGACGCTGGAGAATATGTTGACAAGACTTTATTTGCACCAAGGAACCAAGGGAGACGAACACAGGAAGACGTTCCACGAAGACGTACAGGAAGACATACAACAGCGGACAGAGAACTTGGGACTGGGAACACATTTTATACACACACACAGGAGGAGGGGATGACGAGACACACCTGGGAGCAATAAAACCAAGGGAAACACCTGGGACAAATGAAATAAACTAATCAGGACAGGGACAGGAAACTAACCAAATAAGGGCATGGGAAGGCACATGGGGAGCAGGACACACACAAAACATGGAACAGAGTCTGACAGGTGCATTACAAGGCATAATTAATGCATTAAAACTACGTTTATAATGCATTATACATAAAGGCTTTGAGTAAAGTGTTACTGAAATGTCATTAATTAAATGGTCATTCATACAATTAAAAATGTGGATATTTGATTTGGTGCATCGTAACTGGTTATGAGGCACACAAGCACACAAGAACCAACTTTGTTTGACATGATTGACATGAAACAATAATCTTGATGCACTATTTGTGAGCTGTGATGAAGTGGATTATTAGAGAGCGGTGACTTAAATTTCCTCACATAAAACTCTTGTATGACTTCAGAAGACTTGTTATTTAGACTCCAGCCACTGCTCAACATCGTTATATGGAAAACAGCAGCATGAACATTTTCCTAAACATCTCCTTTAGAGTTCCTCAGAAAAATGAAATTTTTATGAGTTTAAAAATGACAAATGAAATAAGGGTGAGCAAATTATGACAATTTTTTTGGGAGAACTTTCCCTTTAAGCCCAACAGCTACAAAGCTGTCACAGCTTAAATCTGCTTAAACAATACATCTATTCTTAAATGGTTGGACTAGAGAACCAGAGGAATGTCCAGTGCAAATAGCCAAATCTCTTAAACCTCCACCAGAGGTTTGTCTGAGCAAGAACAATCATATCTGAGAGATCAGAGGAAATCTCTGGAGCTATCACATTGTTCCTTCCCATAATATGGTTTTCATACTCTTTAAATAAGGAATATCTGAATCAGATTACAAATCACTCATCAAAGTGCACAAAAAATATTCAAGTAATTATTCCCAGGCTCTCTCAACATTTTTTTTACCCTGAAGATAATGCTAGTTGATTCTGATCTGAATAAATTATATGAGTCACAGGCCATTGGTTGGATACAGCCAGCAAATGATCACAGGCCATTGGTTGGATACAGCCAGCAAATGATCCAATGGCCTAAGGCTCTTTAATGGTAACTTATGAAAAATAATAAGTGTAACTGTGGTTAATGAAAACTGTGTCAACAGTTTATGTGTAAGATATTCAGTGTATCATATTACAGTTCAGGTTAGGTTTCACTTATTTAGTGAAACATTAACTCACCATCAGCTCTTGTTTGAATAGGAATATAATGAGTTAATGGATGTCTATAATGTACTTATGTAATGACAAGTTACTGGGTTTCACCTGACTTTGCTAGAGGCCTGAAATAGGTAAATATTGTGACTAAAGATGTATTCTACACATATGAAAGAGTGGATAACCATGTCAAGACACAATACAAAAGCCCACTGTAGTGTATTATGGTGTGACTAGCTTTCACATCAACATCCACACATGCACAAACACTCACACACAAACACAAGCCCATCTCTTTTGCAAACAGAGAGCTGTTTTTACATCCCAGGCAGGCCGAGATAAGGAAAAACTCCTGCCGGACTCTTTCAGGTACACTGCAAATATGCAAACTGCCTGTGATGGTAGATAAGGGCCGAAAGCAAAGCTTGCACTCACAGAGCACTGTAATTAAAGTGCTGTCATTAGGGATGGCTGATTAGTCATTTCTAATCACTCAAAGTGCTGGAACTCTTTCATTTTCCAAGACTTTAGGTCAGCATAAATGACCGTAGCGGGTTTTTAAAAATAACCTGGGGTCAGCCGAGTCCTTGGATCTTTAATGTCGGTATATTTATGATTAGCATTTGTGCGCTGCGCCGAGGTCTGGAGGTTGAGTTGCAAAGATGATCATGTCTTTGATCCGTTAGATAAACAGGAATAATTTATGCCTTGTCTTCTGTAAGAATGTAAAAAACGGAGGAGAAAAATGCTGCAAACCCACTGACCTTTTCACTGCAGGGTTTCCTGAAGCGGAACATGGAATTGCCAGTGGGAGCAGACTGATGCCTGATGCTCTAAACAGGATGTACTGTGCCTCAGTCGACTCGGGGCGACAGAATATGCCTTCTTGACTGAAATGGCCTGTGAAGAATCATTGAGATGGATGAACGCAAATAGCCTCACAGTGTCAAAGACGGAGGTTGAGAGGAACTGTGTCAGACTAAACCCTGCTTCTTAGTCGCTATTTCTCTGACCTACTTATGGCTCTGGATCGATACTCATAGTCCCTGTGGTGCTCCTGCAAAGGCTGTATAAGAAGCCCAGGCTGCTTTAAATGGCTGCTCTCATCGAATTACAGAGATGGACAATCCTGAGTGCTAAAGCAACCTACCAGTGAGAGAGAGAAATGTCAATTTTATAACCACATTTTCTACTCTGTACAAAGAAGAAAAGAAGACATCATGTCCATTTGTTTGATTTAAAATGCATCACACAATGATTTAGCACACAATGCTCCTGAACTTTGAAAGATTTGCACAGAAATGTCATATGTGCCACCCCATTCTCTTTTTGAATAGAACGCCCAAAAATTTGTGTAGGGGAGAGCGGGGCACATTGTAACACTTTTTGACTTTGTCAGTTTATGTAAATCCACATGGGGTTCAGAATATAATTTTTGGTCCCACTTTATATTGTGTCCCTAATACCTGTGTACTTGCATAACAACTACATGTGTACATAGTATGTAACCACAGTGTAAGTACAATTGGTACATAGTATCTACAGCTGTAATATTTCTGTAACTACACACATGTAACATCCCTCAGGATGGTTTGTGTAAGTACACATGTGTAACAGGACACTGGTAACAACATTTTTTCACTTCACTAAGTACTCGTGTAACAGGAATTATATAACTACATTCTGTAACAACATGTATAAGAGTAATTGGAACCATTTGCTCCAGGGGGTGGAGATGGGTAGGTTTAGGGATATGCAGTTGGAGTTGGTGCACCACTGTAATACCAGTGTACTTACATGGTAACTCTTCAGGAACTGTCCACTTAATATAAAGTGTAAAACTTTATTTACCAAAAAGTGCTGTTAGTCCTGTTACACATTTGTACTTACACATACCATTCAGTGGGTTGTTACATATGTGTAGTTACACAAACATTATAGCTGTAGATACTATGTACCAATGTGTACTTACACTGTGGTTACATACTACATACACATCTAGTTACTATGTAAGTACACAGGTATTAGGGACACTTAATATAAAGTGGGACCTAATTTTTTATCCACAGTAATTTCACACATGTCTAGTACAAATATATCGCTTTGTTTCATAATTACAGTGTATACGTTTTTCTTTATTTATCCTCAAAAAATTGAAGTGAAATGTGACAACATGCCCTGTAGGTGGGGTACATTGTAACATCTGAGGGGCATGTTGTAACATGACTGTATGACATCTTAAAACATTATCTGATCTCATGAAAACAATATACAAGACAAACTAAAATATTTTGTCAATAAACTAAATAAATAAATATAAAATAATGGCGTTTTTTAAGAATTAAAAATAATCTGATTTTGGAGTTTGACAATGAACACATTGCAACCAGGCATGGGATGGTCAACATAAACCAGCCAAAATGCTTTACATGTATTGAAATAATAATTTCTGAACATTAAACACTGAATGTCAGTCTTTATTAACCCATTTCTCATTGTTTCTCATTAAAATTCATTAAAGTAAATAGTGTAAATTACATCACTAATGTCATAGAATAGCATAGTTTAATAATGGTGGGGCACATTGCAACGCAGTGTTACAACGTACCCCATCTGCACAACTGGAATTTAAGGGTGTATTCACACCAGGAAAGTCCGCTAGTTCACTTGCTTTGGTCCGGACCAAATACAATGTTGATTTTTTTGTTTGGTGTGGTTCGCTTTCACACTGCCCTTTTTGCAAGTGAACCAGAAACTGTAAACAAAACCACACGTGTGCTTAAGGTCATCCATTTATTGGTTCATCCATTCAACCATACCAGAGTTCGTTTGGAGCGGACCGAGACCACCTCTTTAGCTGGGTCTCGGTACGGTTGTTTGGTCTGCACCCGAGTGCGATTGCTGTATTCACACCTGCCCAAAAGATCCGCACCAAAGGGGGAAACGAACTTGAGTTTGATTCAGTCGAACCAAACAAGACAGGTGTGAATACACCCTAAAACTGGTTAGTGTCTTCTGCTAGCTATTGAAGCATTAAAAAACTATCTAAACTGATAAATAACAGATTGGAGATGAAAATAATAGCAGATTTTTAAAACTGGTTAGTGTCTTCTGCTAGTTATTGAAGCATTAAAAAACGATCTATAGCCTAGTGATAAATAACAGATTGGAGATTAAAATAATAGCAGAGTTGTCTCATTTTAAATGAATGATAAAAACTGAGATGAAAAATTTACTAAAGCCAGAAATTAAATTTTACTATGGTAAAATAAATGTTCAGCGATATCTTCAAAAGATTTTAGAATTTTGGTGCACTTTTTTCTCTATATAATGTTGATGTGGTAACTAGTAAATACTGTAAATTTTGTGTGGAAATATTTAAACCACATGTGTTACAACTAACCCTGCGTTACTTTGTGCCCCGCGCTCCCCTATAAAGTTGCTTGTATACAGTGCTTTATAATCTATCTATCTATCTATGTATCTATCTATCTATCTATCTATCTATCTATCTGTCTATATGTCTGTCTATCTATTTATCTATCTATCTATCTATCTATCTATCTAATCTTATATGGATATGTATATATGATTAACAAATTACTTGCAAAGTTCTATACGACTAATCACACATACATTAAAAGTACATACATAAATACATATATAAATATATATATTTTTAATGTAAATATTTCCAAATGTATTGGGCAAAAATATTTGACATAGACATTAATACATCTATAACACTAAATTCTCAAATAATAATAATAACAATAATAATAATAATAATAATAATAATATAATCAATTAATCATACTTATAAATATATTTGACATAAATAGCTAAACTTTTTATTAATAAACTTTTTTATTACAGTTTTTCTCAGTCGCTTTGGTACATTTCTCAGATCAGAATTGAAATTCTCAAAACTACCTGTTCAATCTTCACATCATTGTGTCACTTGTGCACATCAAAAAAGCAGTTTCTCATTTCTTTGAACAAGTTGCAAATGCTTTGGTACATCCATGCAAATGATTATGTACAATTCTCTGCTGTTTCCTACATTATCGTCTGGTTTGGTTCAGCTACAAAATCAGACATCAGAAAACTACAGAGAACGGTTCGGACTGCTGAAAGGATTATTGGTGCCCCCCTGCCTACCCTCCAAGAACTGTATACATCCAGAGTGAGGAAAAGGGCTCAGAAAATCACTCTGGATCCATTTTGGCAAATGGCAAGTCAGCTTAATGCAATAAACAAGGGCACTGTAAAGCACCAGAGCACTTCTTTGAACCCTGGGCCGCCAGATTTGCACATATACACTGTTAAGCTTGTTCATTATTTAGCTCTGTCTGAGGGAGGGTATAGGCACGATGACATATCTAGCGCTCCGGAGAGATTTCGCTCCTTCTGATTTTATAGCTGGCTGAGCATGGTGGGCGGCTGTCACGGAGTGATGATGCGTAGGAGGCCCAGGGTCATGCTGCCACCAGAGGTTTAGTGACAACAAGTTAAATGAGCTACTTTTGACCTATTTCTCCTCCCCGTTAGCTTAACAAGCTATAAATACCTGTGGCTCTCTCGATGTCTCGCCACAGGAAAGATGGAAGATGAAATACGTCTGGTACAGGCACTGTAGGACAAACTGCTGAGTGAATCTGCATGGATGGATTATTGTGTGGAAAACTGTCAAATGTGATCAGCTTGTACAATTCACAGCTGCATTTAACAGTTCTCTTTTATAAAACTGCCATGTAATGTCTCAGAATGTTCAAAACAAGATCTGTGGTTCTTGTTTCTCTTTCTGACAAGGCACAAACTGCATTTGAAAAGCAAGGAAAACTGTATTCTTCTCATAGTTCAAGAGCTCTAGAGGGTCTATCAAAGCCTTTAGGCTCTAACTGATGAGGCTTACATATTTAAACACGTTCTGCTCTCCAGCTCTCTCGCTTGTACCACATTTGTCTGCAATTATGTAATTCTGCCACAGCTTTCAAATTCAGCTCTGTTTGATAACTTTCTCCATGATGGTTTGAGGACACAAGCGCATACACAGACAGAAAGAGACAAAAAGTTCCAATTTACTCAAACATTATTGCACAGACAAGCAGCATAGATAAATAACACCTCTCTGAAACATTCATAAAAGACTTTCAAGGGATAGTTTATCCAAAAAAGTATTTATGACATGTAGGGGAAAAAAAGAGATGTTAGGCAAAATGTTCACGCTGCTCTTTTCCATACAAAAAAAAAATCATATGACTTCAGAAGACTTGCAATAAATTTGTTTGAGTTACATCTATGGTGCTTTTGTTTTGCCATTTTTGGAGCTTGACAGGGGCCGGTACAGATTTTAGAACAAAATGAAGGTAATTAAAACAATAAAATATTACTTTTGGGGTAAACTATCCCTTTAACTAAAACTGATTTTGAGAGACTGTATGTGGGTCTATAAATAAATATCACACTTTATGCAAAAGTGAAGAGAGAGTGAGAAGCTCTTTACAGAAATCAAATACATTTTGAGTTATATGCAATGACTCGGACCATAGGCCACATTACATCTACAGAATTCAAAGATCAAAGGCCATGAGAACAGGGCCTGTCTGACTTTCTCAGTAGTGTTTATGTGCTGCATTTGTATGTAAAATCATGTGTGGGTGTCTTCCTTGAGGACTCTGACTGGCTGTAGAAGCCAGAAATAGCTTTGAAGAGATCAAACAAAACATATTCTGATGACAACCCAATATATAACCTAGATTAAAACAATTTCTTCACTTCGGGCCTTCACTTCCAACACTCTCAAAAATAAAGCTTCCTTATTGGCATATGTGATTCCATGGAGAATCTTTAACATCCATGGAACCTTTCCATTGCAAAAGGTTCTTTATATTTGAAGAAGGTTTTTAGCTTCGCACTAAAATGGTTCTTTTAAGAACTAGTTACTGAAAGGTTCCTTGGGAACTCAACATTTTTCTTTTATGGCATTGCTATGAAACCCCCCTTTTATTTTTAAGAGTGTGTGCTGAATGTTAGCTTACTATCTGCTTTGATTCTTATTGCTGGAGGCCAGATAGGAGCTTGAAAGTTTTGCACCCTTGCTAGTCGAGCACCCTACCATAAAAGCTCTGCAAGACTAAAATTACCCATAACTTATGAACGGGGCCCTACTTGCAAGCCTCATTTCCACTGATTTCAGTCTTGGTGCACTCAGAGCAGGCCGTCACCACTGAGTCCTGTGATCTCTGTCCAAACAACACCGGCTGGTAACACAGCGGATCAGAGCCGTTTGCATGCCAGAGTGGGATAGATGAGGGAGACTGCAGGGATGAACAGACGTCATTTTCTGCTAACTAATCAAATGATTCAGAGCCGTGTGCTGCATCAGTCTGGTACCTGCTTCCTTCTCCACATCTAAAGGCATCAACTACAGTGCCAGCACAGACTAAAATACATGCGTGTCTTCTTCTTTTCTCAAGGCACTGGCAGCATATGTACTAGCAAGTTTCGGTGAGTGCATGTTGCTCAGACCATGTTTCTAAAAATGTACAAGAAGGTCCCTGGTGAGTATAATCTGAATTTTGATAGGTTTGCAATATTATTTGAAGGCATACAGTACAATGGATTAAATGAAATCTCTTCCGTTACACTCCAGTGAGTATTTCTGTATAAACAGTAAACTCTTGGCTGCAGAAAAGCCCATTTAAGATTTCCAGCATTACTGGCCAGGCAAAAAGATAGTGAGGTACGACTGAACATTAAATACCAGTTTTCAAAATGCAAGTAGCATAACGAACTGTTTTGTAAAGCTAAGAAAACTGGAAGCAAGTGACACCGGAAGCCAAGCACATTCAAGTTACAAATGGCCAAGCCCGCTCTTAAAAAGGTGGTATCTTATAATTATTAATCAAAAAATCATATTGCTTTGGTGAACAAAAACTCAATCTGGTGACATCTAATTACCATCTGTACTACAGTCAAATGTTTATTATGTGTCACAAATTTTGAGTATTAAGCAATATAGCACAAATGTGATATATGGTCTGGCTAAACGAGAGCTTAGCAAATCAGCTGAGAATCACACCTCTCCATGGCAATGATCCAGAGTGCCTGTTATGGCGTGAACAAGTTTTCTTTCTCTCATGGGAGACATCTCAAGGAGCAGATGAACTCTTGTGTGATGAACATCTGTGTCTTTAACCATTCTGACGTACCATATACATAAATGCCATGTTTTCTTCTGAACATACCTGTTTAGCTCTCCCTCACAGTCAGGACATGCCCATATGCTGCGTAATCCTGCCAGGCTGTTGATTGGCTCGGTTGTCCCTCAGAATGATGTAATGCTCAGGGGAAGGATGGCTATGTGGCTCACTAGGACTCACTGAGAGTGATCGGCGTTCAGTGGAAGGTCTCACTTGATTAGCGAAACCGAATACCTTACATACAAAAGCACGAAAAATAAAATGAATGATGAATTTTTCCAGATAATGCAAAAAAAAAAAAAAGATTATCCAACAGTCAGTATAAAATGACATTTTAAATTACAGCGCAGTCGTGAGTCTGTGCAGCCAGGATGACCAAATGCTTATAGTGTGATCCATGTCGCCTTGTGCTTTATCTCCTTTTTGAGTCCATCTCAGAAATCCAAACTTATTACGTTTTTTTTTTTCAGGTGTTGAAATGCCTAATTTAACGTTTTAAAGCTTCCGTGCGAAACACACTAGCAGTCAAAAGTTTTTGAAAAGCAAGTTTTTTAATGTTTTTTACTCTTATGCTCACCAAGCCTGCATTTATTTGATCCAAAATACAGCAAAAGCAGTAATATTGTGAAATATTTTTTTACTATTTAAAATAACTGCTTTCTATTTGAATATATTTTAAAATTTAATTTATTCATGTGATCAAAGCAAAATTTTCTGCATCATTACATGATCCTTCAGAAATGATTCTATGCTGATTTGCTGTTCAAGAAACATTTATTATTATTATTATTATTATTATTATTATTTAAAACCGTTGAGTAAATTTTTTTCATGATTTTTAGATAAATAGAAAGATACAAAGTTCAGCATTTATCTAAAATAAAAAGCTTTTGTACATTACACACTATAGCATTCAAAAGTTTAGAGTCAATATAATTTAATTTCTATTTCAGATAAATGCTGTTCTTCTGAGCGTTCTATTCATCAAAGAAACCTGAAAAAAATCTACTCAACTGTTTTCAACATAATAATAATAATAATAATAATCATCAAAGTTTTAATAAGAATATTAGAATGATTTCAAAAGGATCACGTGACTGGAGTAATGATGCTAAAAATTCAGATTTGAAATCACAGGAATAAATTACATTGTAAAATATATTCAAATAGAAAACAGTTATTTTAAACAGTAAAAATATTTCAAGATTTTACTGTTTTTGTTGTACTTTAGATCAAATACATGCAGGCTTGGTGAGCAGAAGAGACTTCTTTAAAAAACTTTAAAAAGTTACTGTTCAAAATCTTCTGACTGGTAGTGTATATGACAACAGTCTCAAGCAGGCTGCTGCACACAGTGGTTTCTTTTGTGAAAAAATCTTTTAAGTGAACGAATCATGAACAAAAACCGAGCAAAAAAAAAGAGCAAAAATGGTACCTCTTTTTTGTTACACAATGCACATCTTGCTCTTTCTGGAGTCTCTTAGCAGATTTGTACATTGCAAATTTAGACTTGTTTTGGTAGTGAATGACTCTTTTCTAAAAGAGTCGCTTGAGTGAATGATTCAAATGACGCATTCACGCATTAAATCACTTGTGGCCAACTATTGCCATACTGATGTAACCTGCAGAAAGGGTCAGTGAACAGATCTGAACAAACCTTTTTAGTGAATGGATTCAAAAGAAAGTCACCGAGATGAAACAAAATCTCTATTTTACATAAACAATATAATAAAATAGAATATCTCATGAGTTATACACGTCAGATTTGTTATAGCCTATAGTTAGATGCAAAAATAGGCTTTTAATTTAGTTTTATTAATCAAACTTACGGTTTAAAGCCTGTTCATGCCCGATTCTATCCTAATATAAAAACAGGAACAGATCATTTTGTTATTGTAGGTAGCACATACAGACATATGGCTTCGCTCCATACCCCCGATGTTGATGACTACTAAAACACTCCACAACCCCAAAGTTTACACCAGATTGACTGTGTACAAACAAGACAGTATGGTCTGCCCTGTCTGTCAGAGGCACTTTGTAATGAAGTATGGTAAGAGTTTAAAACTCATTTAGAATTAAAGTGATTCACCATTAAGAGAAGTTTTTAAACAAACAACTGCCCAGTGGTATTACGCCCTGAGATGTTTTATCTATGAAAGAGAAATCAATAAAGCCTCTTAAGTTAATGTGTAATATTTCATTTCAGGAGCTGTCCATAGTTATAAGTTCAGGTCCATTAAGTTATAAAAGAATAATGGATTTATGCTGAAGTGTTGCTGTTGGGTCGAGGTTGCAGCCCAAACAGTGGAGGGAATATCAAATAGTGCTCACAAATGGCTTATTTCTGGAAGCATGCCCAGGCACTGCTCAATGAGCTAGACATACCTGAAATAATACTCTGACCCATTATGTCTGCAGGGCCAGCTTGAGTTTTTTTTTAGAAAGATGAGGGACCCAAAACATCATACAGAACACATATATATAAATTAGGGGCCTGGAAGATTTTTTTTTAAAGCTTAATACTTTTATTTATCAAGCCATGAATGATTTAGCTATGGTGAGAATAAAAGACTCCTTTCAAAAACAATTTAAAAAAATTACACAGCCCAAACTTGTGAACAGTAGCGTATAATAAATAAATAAATAAATTAGTTAAACGACAACAAGGACTGTTGGTTTGGCCTTTTAAAAGTGATAAAGTGTTAAGTTAATAAATATAACTTACATCAAAAGCTTTTTTCCCCCTTTCATCATAATGTCAACTCACAGGTCATTTAAAATGCCAGAATTTCCCCACCACAGACTGCGTTATGTGATAACTCAGACCTTTACAATGCAGTTCTTAAGTTTAAGGTGCTAAATCCTAAATATAAATAGAATCAGCAGGCCTAACAGAAAATGAAAGAGCAGAAAGTCTGTCTGAAAGGCACAACCAATCAGTGCAGAGCTAGTGGGTCTTCGCACCTGCCTAATTAATTTCCACACCAAAGGTTCCCATTGTGTGTCTGCGCAAAGCCGGACTGACCTGATACAGCTGTCCTTGTCCATTAGAAATTGTGTTTTGCGGGACATATGGTAGGATGGTGGGACGGGTGTATGTGAAGTGTGTGAAGATGGAGGTGCTGTTGACAGTCACTGCGGTGCGCTACCTGGCTCACTTCCACTCCATAAATTTAAATGAATGAATCATGCTGGCGACATATGCTCTAGTGATTCTTCATGTGCCAGAAGGCAGGTCCAGTACTCCTGTAGCCCAATAGTAATTCCACAATCTGTTCCTCTCTGGTCTCAGGAGGAAACCCCTCTATCCTCCCTCTGAAATAAAGCTGGTGTTAAGAGAAGTTAGAGAAAGTGAAGACTTTATTAACTAATATATCTTAAGCCATCCCATTTTTTTTTGAATGGCCCACCTTTTACTTAAACAATTAACCTTCAATACTTGTTTTTTTTTTGTCATAAAAATGTGATAAAAATTTTATCTTTTAATCACCAACTATTCGTTTATATATCTGTGCATTGCTTTACAAAACATTCTTAACACTTTACAATGTTTCATTTATTAACATTAGTTAACTTGAACTGTCAATGATAAATACTTCTAAAGCATTTATTAATCTTAGCTAATGTTAATTTCAACATTTACTAATAAGTTATTAAAAGTTTTCTACAACAGTATCTGTTGTGTGTTAATATTAATAAATGGACCTGAACAAACATGAACTAACAATGACCAGTTTTACAATTTTATTAACTAATGTTTACAAAGATGAATAATAACAGATTAATATTGCATTGCTTATTGTTAGTTAATGTTAGTTAACGCATTTGTTAACGTATTAGTTAATGTATTTTGATAACATTATTGTAAAGTGTTATCAAAATAAGTATTACACGTAAATATGTACTTTTTTTGTTGCTTTACATTTACATTATGAATGAAAACATTTATTATCTTAATTGTGATTTGTGGGAAAGAATTTTGTATAAAAATAATTTATATACATTTTAAATGTATGTAAATAAAAAGAATATAAATACATTTATATAAATATTTACTAGCATTAATATTGTACTCTTTCTCTAATTTTGCTTCAATTCATTTTTGTGTGCAAAAATATAAAGTAAAAATAAAATAAAAGTGGTGCTTTTTGGTGCAAAACCACAGTACTTCCGTTTCCAATAATGAGATTTTTTTTCTCATTATTTGCTTCAAGCCTACATTCCCTAAAGCCATTTCCTTCTGTGATATTAACTCATCCTGGGCAAAAGTGACACAAATTGGTATTTGCCGCAGGCAAGGCTTTTTCCCAAGATGGTTGAACAACAGGGACATGCAGTACAGAACTGCCCGGTGCAGAACCCGGTGCCGCTCGACCAGCCCATCTCAACCGGAGAGAGACGCTTCTGCCAAAAATCAGTGATGAGCTGCCTCCCATCTCTGCTAGAGAACACTCTGGTAGTACGGCAGGTCCGTGCCCAAAGCTGATGTAATGGTGCCACTTCCACAGATGGCTCTGTAACTCTATGTCACGTTAGCAGCTCCCCTCGCTCCCTGTGCTCGGTCTCTCAGAGCACCCGCAGCTTGTTAATGATGAGACTAGATCTGTAAAAGAACAAAAGTCTTCAGCGCTGGAAGACAGGTGGAGTCTTTTATATGTACTTTATTCTACAGGGATGAAATGTTATGATGCACTAAACGGTCCCAAGTGAGACAGGCAGGAAACAGCAAAGCCGTTACACCAGACAACAGGTGCACGTCTGTGTGGAGAGACGGCTATATCCTTCTGGATTGTGTGAACAGACAGAGTTAAGTAGAACAGCAGAGACAGACTGTAAAATGCTGACCAGGCATGCATAAGTTTACTTCTTACAGTCGTAAGGGCTCAGTGTGAGTTTTGGCTTTATATGGTATCCAAAATAATACATATAATAAAGTGATTAACTTTATTAATAACTGCCATAATCTATAAATCGAAGTATTACATTTAACATTACACACTTGATCATTAGGGATTCTTATTTACATGAGGTCAGGGAATATCCCAATAGTCATAAATCTACACACAGCAGAACCCAAACACCAAAGTGTCTGCTTAAAATTCAGTTCAATAGAAAAATTCAGTATAATTCAGTTATTTACTGAACAGAAAGTTTGTGTGCCTGCCAATGACAATTTCATCTTACTGCTGAAGTAGCAAAAATATGATTAACAAACGTTGTTAAAAATATGAAAATTTAAACATTGTAAAAAAATGTCTTTTTGGAAAAAAAGAAGTTAAATTATACTGTTTCAGGGCTAAAAAAAAGGGCAGACATACAAACAAAACTTTTTTTTTGAAAAGTGTGCTATATATCTGTACAGTAAATGCCACTTGGTTTGATATTTTGGATGTAATATATACAAAATATTCATAAATTTTAAAGATAATATATATATGCATTTTTATGCATAAGCCGCTGTATGTATAAAACTCAGTTACATGTTATTTAAAATTATGAACATATATAGATTATTATTGAAATAAAAATGTTAAAAATCTATCCATCTATCTATCTATCTATCTATCTATCTATATGGATATTTATATGGATATGTATATATGATTAACATATATTCATTAATGGTCTAATTATTATAATATAATAATCTAATTATTTATAATTATTTATTTAGTTTTTACTAGCATTAATAGTGTTTTTTTCTTTAATTTTGCTTCAATGTTATTTCTGTGTGCAAACAAATGGTATTAAACAAAAATGTACTAAAACTTAATTGAATTCAATTTAATAATTATTCACAGTTTACATTCCTGTTAAATAATTTTACATTTACATTTACAATTATTCATTTAGCAGATGCTTTTATCCAAAGCAACTTACAATTGAGGAATACAATAAGTGATTCATCATAAAGAGGCAAATAAACGCAGGAAGTGCTTGAATTTTCTGTGATTCTTTTTGTGTACACCTCGTGGAAACATTGAAACAACCAGTCATACCTGTACAAATAAAGTGACTGAAATAAGAGTAAAAGAGATGTAAGAAAGAGCCTGAAATAGAGTAAGAGAGAGGTGTGTAGGTATATCAGATTATTGCTGTGTACTTGTCCCCTCCCACATACACAAGCAAACATTCAGCCAGGCACCTTTTCAGTGAAGAGGTCTGCATAAAATGAGAAATGAAAGTTAGCTGATGCATTGGCCCTTTCCATTAGCATTTGCCACTTGAGATCAAAGCTACTGCGGCCATGCTCTCTTTCTCCTTTTTCCTCTCGCTCTCCCTCCTGTGTGGGTGTGTGTGTGATGTTCATTACCACCCCAGGCCTTGCCCATGCTCTTCAGCCAGACAGATCTGCTTTCTGGTATGAGCTGAAAGCTTCAGATTCACTTTTCAAGATCAAAGCAGGGAGAAGCAGGGCTAGCATGTCACAAAACTGAACTAACAAACTGCTGGTGTGCTAAGATCAGTGTAGACAGGCCTACCTGGATCCCTGGATACTTCCCAATACAGCCTGAATGCTGTTTCACAGATCAAAATGCAAAAAAGCGCCACAGTGTCAGTGTATGTCTATATCTTCATCATCCTGGCTGCTCAAATACAGTACGGTGAACAGTGATGTCACTTTCCAACTCCAGAAATGTGTTCTGCTAAACATCAAACATAATAAGATGGATGGTTATAGAGTTGTATCAGATGTAAAGCAATATTTTCCTCATTTTAACATGCAATCTGTTCTGACTGGCTTTTAGCATATGGTAATGTTCAACTTTTAAAGTTCTTCTTTTGTGACATTATAGGCTCCAACTTACATTATTTTCTGCTGCTCCTAAATGCTCTCTTTAGACATGATTTAAAGGGGTCCTATTATGCTTTTTCACTTTTTCAACTTTAGTTAGTCTGCAATGTTGCTGTTTGAGCATAAAAAAGATCTGCAAAGTTACAAAGTTCAAAGTCCACTTCAAAAGGAGATATTTTATTGAACAGAAATCACTTTTCAAAAACTACAACGAACGACTTGTTTGGACTACAACACCTTTTCTGGGATTTGTGATATCACAAAGATCGACGAATGGGATGAGACCTGGTTGAGCTGCACTAGAGAAGGCAATGAGTGTTATCACTATGTCGGAGACACGCTAGCTTTCCCAAAGCAGACGAACTTAGAGTGGTTACAATCATCTGGGTTTAAATCGCGCTCAAATTGATTTGATATTGGCGCAATATTTACACTGAAGCTTGCAGGCGGCTATAGTAAGGGGCATGACATTTCCCGACCAGACGCCGAGTGGAGCCAATCACAACACACACTGGCGTAGCTAACCAATCACAGCACATTTCGTATTTCAGAAGGCGGGCCTTCATTTGATACAGGAACTATTCGAGTCGTTCATGCCAGACTGGGGAGAGAGGTGTTGTAATAATGTAAAATATGTGAAAAATAATGTGTTTTTTGAACAACCTAGTATGAGAGCCTGTTCTAGTACACCCCCAAAGTGTAGTTTGTTCTAGTTTGTTTTTACACCCCCAAAACAAAATCAAGACTTTGTAAAAGAGCATAATAGGAGGACCCCTTTAATGTTTAGCCTACAGCCATTGTTAAAGTCAGAGTATCACATCACAACCGAACCCTTCTGCAACTTCTCAGTACAAACAGACAGTACAACATACTAGTGAGACGGTAGCCGCTCTGGGGCATTGAGAGAGCCGTGTGGGCCTGGAAAATACAGAAAAGCCTCACGCAGGGGCAGATACAGATAGCCTTGCATGGCACAATAATTAATCAGACAGCAAGCTAATGCTAACAAGTAATGCATCAGTGTGGTGGAGACCTGGATTATGGATGATGGGAAGAGAGAGTTGCTCTGGATGAGACAGATCTGGTGCACCTGGGCAGAAAATCACATGTGCTGCTCCTCGACGCCAGGCCCATGAATCACCTCCACACTGAATGAGGACTGCACTGCTTCCATGTCATTTCCTCTTAGCCAAGCGACGCACACAGGCCACAGACTTGCTAATGTGGGATATGTGTCGAGGAAGGGAAAGACACTTCTTACTTTCTTGTTCTTAGCTGTTTCGTAAAGTAAAAAAAAAGTAAAAAAGAAAAAAGCTTGTAATAAACTATTTAAAAAATACCTTTGTGAAAAATATAAATAAATAAATAATATAATTTATGCCAAATTATTATTTAAAATAAATAAAATATTGTTGTAAAACAACACACACACACACACGTACTGTATTCTGATACTACTGTACGTGGAAACAACAAATATGTCTTCAATCTTGGAAAGCTTGGCCAATATATTATTTTTATATTTTATTTTTAAAGTTTGTAATACAGTTTTTATGAATAAATACCTTTGCAAAATATACCATGCATATTTGCTGTATGTAAACTATTTAAAAAATATTATTATTATTAATAATAATAATATAGAACAAATGCATTTTTAGTTTCCCTATATATATATACTGTATATTTCTAAATTATTTAAAAAACAAACAACACAAATTTTAAATAAAGCTTGTAATAAATAATTGAAAATTTTTTTTATTAAAAATGATTATTTAAAATAAATACCTTATTAAAAGGAAACTACTTTGCTATGGAAAATTTAAAAAGTAAACACACACACACACACACACACACACACACACACACACACACACACACAGACAGACAGATATATATATATATATATCTTTATACAGATTGTAAGAATAAATACCTTAGCAAAATATACTATGCATATTTGCTGTATGTAAACTATTTAAAAATTAATTATAAATAATAATATAACAAATGTATTTGTAGTTTCCTTATATATCGCAACAACATTGGTCAATATAATACACAACATAATATTTTAACATTTTATTTATGTTTTTCTGTTATCAACATTTGTCCCTTTAAATTTGACTTAAAAAAAAGATGAAATAAAAAGAATCCTGCCAGAAACTGACGGTACCAATTAACTGAAATGCTATTCTGTTTTGTGGTCTAGCGACTTGCTATCTTATGCATGATCATCATTCGCACAAGGACAAGCATCCTTTTTAGCCAGTAGGAAAAAGATTGTGTGTCAAGCAGGTGTGTGGTTATCTTCCAGTGATGATCTCACAGAAGGGCATGCTAAGCAAAAGAACAACGATACACACAGATTTTCTACCTGCTGAGTAAGTGGATACAGAGGCTTTTAAATAGGTTATTGAGGGCGGTCAGAGCCTAATTACTTTTAATTTCACACAGGGTGTCCACTAGCCCAATTAAGTACAGTGCAAATGAGTCCTTTATAAAGTCCTTTATACCCGTTGTCCTTGATTTTGAATCATGTAACTGATAAAGTATTCAATGGGAGTAAGTGGCCGCTTCTCCAATTCTAATTAGCGCTTGAAAAAGAGAGGTGAGGGTTGGAGGCAGTCATCTCTATATGGTTTTCCTCCAATCGCACCCTCCGCATTTAACAAGAACCAATCTTCACTGTCAGGAAATGAAGCATTACCATTTTAAATGACCTAGGCTATTGCGACGGGGAGAGAGGCAGGATGTATTTGTATGCAGGACAAGTGCCAGGCGCATGACAATGTCAAACTCGGTGACAACACATTGGAAATGACTAACCGAGAGAGAGAACGCTCAGGCTTAGGGCAGCTCACGGGGTGAAAATAATCCTTTTAGCAAACATTCATCAGTAATGTGGAGATAATTACTTGGAAATGTCATGGTTTTATCGCAGCCATGCACAGAAATGTAATTTCATTCAGACTGAAAATGTGACAACATTTTTAAATGGGGTCACTTACACTCAAGTCATTTCAAATGTATTTTGCTAAGGTCTTGTTGTGAGCCTTCAGTGTCTATTCAAAATATTATTCACAACACATATTCCGTTTTATTTCTTTATTTAAAAAAAGCATTTTGTCAAACTTCACAAATAATAAGCACAGAATACGTACAAAACACTGGCTATACTCACTCTGAGGATGATACTGATTTGATTTGACTTCACACAATCCCACAGAGGAAGCAAAGCACAGACCAACATATAAAACACAGATGGACAGGTTATTTAATATAGACCATCAAAAGCATGCTGTGTAAGTTTGATAGCATTGCAACAAATTGCTTTCTTATGTGGGTCAAATGAAAAATTGCTCCTCAAACACAGCAGCAGCAGAAATAGGGACCGTTTGCCATGCTGCCCTGTTTGAAATCACTAGGCCTATATCATATCTCACTCGTGTACTAGAGTCCCACTGGGCTGCCCTCTATCAATGCTCTTCACTGACTGAAACCCTTGTATCTACCCTGTAATGATTTGCTGTAGACAGGCCATGCTACAAAGACAGGGTTCTTATTTAGAACCATCACCATTAAAAAAATCGAAACAAAAAACACTGTAACTGAATGACGTTCGGTTCTGTTAAGGGATGTTCTTCCGCGTGCTCTTCCTTCAGTTCCTTCTTTTTACTTTTTCAACAACAACGCAACACCGCTACTGAAGCATGAAACTGCGCAAAACAGATTGCCCAACTAGCCTCGAATTAATGATTATTTTGATTCGGATCTTTTTAGTGAATCAAAAACATACAACGCAATCAAGTTGTTACAAACCTGTATGAGTTACTTTCTTCTGTTGAGCACAAAAGATGATATTTTGAATTATGTTGGTTAACCAAACAGTTGATGGTAGCCATTGACTTGTATTCTAAATTTTTATCCTGTTGAAAACATACAGTGCAGCCAGTGTAGCTCGACTGCTGAAAGAATGACTTTTATGAATTATTAAAAATATTGCCAAAAAATATACTGGTGGAATTTATTTTTGCCATTTTTGTTTATTTAAAAAATATATATTTTAAATGAATAAATAGATTTTCAAAAATATACAAATAAATGCTAAAATATATGAGTATTTATGTAAATATATATATATTAGAAAATATATTTCTTGGACATTGTTTTTCACAATATATTTTAAATGTATAAATATATTTTCAAAAATATACAAACAAATTGCCAAAGATATATTAGTAGAGAAAATACGTACATAAATATATTTTGAAATATATTTTAAATATATATTTGGCCTTTTTGTATATTTTGAAATATATAAAAAAAAATATTTGAAAATAGATATTTTTTATGGGCAGTACAATTCCCGAACAAATTACTCTTATGATTTGGTTCTTTTCAGTGAATCTAACAGAGTTTACAGCTAACTATGGTGCTAAAACAGTGCTGTTACTCACTTGTTCATATGAAAATATGTTGTTGAAGATGCATGTGTAGTTTTGTTAGTAGTGTTTTATTAAAAAAAAAAGTTTACTATTGATATTTATTTCCTTTTATTCTTTAAAAGTACTATAGTAGTAGAACTATGCAAAGCAACCATTCAGTTCAGTGGTGGTCCACTGGAGGTGACTGATAAGATACATACTAAGACTGTATATTTCTGTTAAAAAACTAAGCAGCTAAGCAGAGTACACACACACGTCCTCTTATTCTTTCTTAACCTGGCAGCTACCTTTACCAGGAGAGTTCTGGGTGATGTGTTGAGACCCTGGGGGCAGGAAGCTATCAATTAATGGAAGGTCCTGTCACAAAAGACTTGTCAGGCCTTTGCTAATCAAAGACCTGTTCCTTAGCAACAAGTCCAGGGTCTCCTCCATCAAGACATTATTTTATTTGAGCACATAACATCCCAAAAACTTTAAGAGGTCAGAACAGACACCACAGTAAATGAGCGATGGCTACTTGAGATTGACAAGTGAGAAGAGAGTCTGTAAGTGAAAAATGTGACCACTGCAGTAAAGTTAAAGAAAATTAAACACAAATGAAAAAAGGAATGATTGGTTGGATCAAACAGATGGGACTCCATGCTACATTATCAGGCTGGTCGAGATTCTTAAACCGAATAATATTTTGATAGAGCCACAGTGTTCACACTCAACATACTAATAGCTTACTAGTAGTTGTCTCTATAGAGAAATAGAGAGTATTTTAACAGAAAAAATAGCTTTCAGGTAGTCTATAAGTGAAATGAAAAAGGAAACCGAAAAGACAAATGTAGCAAAGATTAATCAGTCCAGCTATTGTCATTTTGGCTGCTAAGGATCCTTAGTTTTGATTGTAGTGGGGAAAATCAAAAAAGCAACCAAGGCACTCATCAGTAAGTGAGAGCTATTCATTTATATGCTGTTATAAAAAGCACCGATCACACATTCTTCATTTCTCATTCATTCTCTTTCTCTCTTGTTGGCCCTTGGTCTTCATGATTGTTTCCACACATGTAGCTACAACATGCTTTTGTAAACCATTTTGAGCCCATTATCATGTGGCCTGCATCATGTGACCCACAATCTAAGCATGACCATGTGGCAAGACTCACACTGTAAATAGCCTTTCAATGTAAAAAAACAGCAAACATGGAAATAGCCAAGTGGAAATGAGCAGATAATCGCTTGAAAACATTTCAGTAATTTGGGTCATACCTTCAAGTGCTTTTACATGGATAAATGCTGTCAGAGCTGTTTGCATCTAACTCTGGGGGTTTGTTATGCCTGCCCATTTTAATGTTTTTAATAATTTAGCTCTCAATATTCACATTCATTCTCTGGTTTTTGGTGTAAGGTTAAGAGATGATCATAATTTTAATGGAAAAAGACTGTAAAAATGTTTCGGTAAAAGCCTGTTAATTGGTTAAAGGTAAATTCTCTTACTCTATATGATGAAAAACTGTAATAGATCTAAAGGGACACTTCATGCAATTTCACAGTAATATACTGTTAAATATACAATTTATGTAAGTGAAAAAGAAGTCATCTTATAATTTGCAGTGAAAAACCATAAAGTTACATACACAGATTTCGGTAACACTTTACAATAAGGGTACATGAATAATCATGTACTAATGCCTAAATTAATACTTAATTCATAAAATACTAATGATTAATAAAGGTGTTAACAAACCATGAATTAATGAAGAGCTATCCTTAACTACAACTGGAGTCATATAGATTCACGCATGAATAACGGCAGCCTTAATTACATGTTAGTACAAAAGGACTATAAATAACCTTTATCGTTGTTTGTTGTACTGGTGGTGTAAAAGAATAAAGATGACTCTTACAGCATGTTTAATGTTTTTTATTTGATGATTTGTAAATGCATCGTGTCATGAGTTTACTTTGAGGGGCCCATCATAACTAACTCATTATTAATTACCCATAAACTAACATCAACTCATGGTTTGTTATGTAGTTAGGGTTAGGTAGAGTATTTCTTATTATTTCTTAAAGAGGCTGTTTGATTTAGTTTACTCATAAATGTTAATTAATGCATTAACTATCAAACATGTACTAACATGTAATTAAGGCTGCCATTATTCATGCGTGAATCCATATGACTCCAGTTGTAGTTAAGGATAGCTCTTCATTAATTCATGATTAGTTAACAACTTTAATAATCATTAGTATTTAATGAATTAAGTATAAATGTAGGCATTAGTACATGATTATTCATGTACCCTTATTGTAAAGTGTTTCCCAGATTTCTCTCTGTGACACATTACATTTGATTTTTTTTTTAATTCAAACAACTGTCATTATCTTTCTGTCATGACACCTCTTTGAGAGTTTAGCATGCTATAATATACATGGCAATGTTGCGGTAGAGCAAGTAGCGAGAATTGCTACTGCAAATACATCCACAGATAAGCTGCTGTGAGCATGTAAGAAATATTGCTGCTGCACATAAAACATATAATAAATAACCACCATATAACATACATGAAATCTCCCCATAGCAGATCTATGCACACTGAAAAAAATGATACAATTTTTTTTAAGGTAAGTGGTTGCAAACAATTTACTTTAGCTACATTAAAAAAAAAAAATGTTGAAAGTTAGTCATATAAATTAGTTTATTTAAATGTAGCTAAGATAAATTGATTGCAACCACTTACCTTAAATTCTTTTGTTAAATTCAATGAATCATTTTTTTCAGTGCAGGTTGGCTGGGGAAGGTGGAGGGTTTCTGAAGCACACTGCAACTGTTACAGTAAGTACTAGCCAAGATGTAGAATGTTGAGCAGCAAGCTCATTGGCTGCTGATGTGAAAAGTAACCAATCAGCTGCGCCATGTGAATGATGATGCGATTATATCAGATTGAGTTAGACACTATCGGCTGGTGCCATATAAAGTTTCATGACAGAACTTTGCATTTCTTCTTAGTTTTTTCTGGTTGCACTTCATTTTACAGTACATGTACTTACAGTGCACTTACAGTGTACCTACCTAAGAAAGTACTGGTAATATAAGGTAACTACAAGGGGTACGGTTAGGTTCAGGGTAAGTACCTTGTTTTTACCTAGTTATTGTAATTACTAAAATAAGAAAATAGAATGTATATGAGTAACAGGACTGTAAATTAAAGTACCTTTTTTTCTTATCCCCCTGTTGAAAAAAACAGCATATGCTGGTTAGGTATGTTTTGAAGCATGGCTGCTGGTTTGAGCTGGTTTAAGCCGGTTCTAAGCTGGTCATGAGCAGGTTAAAGCTGGTCCTAAACTGGTCCTGAGCAGGAGCCAGCTGCTTAGGACCAGTTTAGGACTAGCACATGACCAGCTTAAACCAGCTCATGACCAGCTAAGGACCAGCTTAAACCAGCTCAAACCAACAGTCATCAAAACCTAACCAGCATATGCTGTTTTTTTCAGCAGGGCAATAATATGTGTGTTACCATGATAGTGTTTTGTGACACGGTTTACCTTTAATATATTAATATTTACCTCATCTCATGGAAAGGCTAATTGTGATCATCATTTGGCTTTCCCTTTATCACTTGTGTTTAGAAAGTGGTTGTCAGACTCAGTATATTATAAAGGTTAAACAGATTTGAGTAATTTTGTATATTAAAATTCAGTTAATGAAATATACTTTTTATACTGTAAATTTAAGTTCAATCTGTAAAACCTAAAATGCAAGTTCTACCAACCCCAGCTGTTTTTTTTCTTTCTTTCTTTTTTTGATACTCAGAGAAAGCTTTTTACAACACTTTTTTTTACCCACAAGTCCATGGACATCTGCATGCTAAACATATTTACCACATTGCATTAAAAGTGAGAGTCATTATGGCACATAAATGTGTGGGTAAATCTAATAAGAAATGACATTGAATGAAATGTCAGAGTGTCCTGAGGATTTCTTGTCCTTCCACAGCACTCCACTAAAGAGATATTTAACCTGCTAGCAGTAACAATTTAATCATGATGTTGCATGCTTATCTGAAAGAAGAATAAAGGAACATCCAAAGGCCAAATGTCTGGACCACCTTGTCTGGGTAAGGATATCTGAACTAAGAAGAACACACTGTCCTAGTGAAGCACATGGTTCTGGGTTGAGGATAAGGGTTGAAGGTAAGTGATGTTAATGATGATAATCACAGTTATCTGGCAGTTAAGACCCAGCTGCATAAACAGAGAACAACCAAAGAAAGCTGTTTGTGGGACCAGCAACAGGATCTCTACTTCATAGTGCCAAGTTCTATTGTGAGAGCTTTGATAAGAAATCACATGACCCACATAAGATGTAATCAATAGAAGCAAAATGGCTGCATTCATTTATTTGATAAAGAATGTTCCCTGATATATTCTTTTATCACATTACTTTTGGCCAGTTGTGTATACTGTATATGTGTGTATAAACATACATATAAAATGAAAATATATCACTTCCTGAAAGAATAACAGGACCTGAAACCCTCAAACACACACACACACACACACACACACACACACACACACACACACACAGTAATATATAAATTATTTTAGCAAGTGATCACAGCCATTAACAAACAGCCATATCTATGTGACTTTACTACAGACAATGGCCTTTGGAGGGATCTAGTCTCAAATTCAACCTATACTGGCCCCTGACCTCTAGACTATAATTATAAGCGCTGACCTCTGACCCAGCAGACAGACAGAAATGGAGCAGGATGGGGTGACTCTAATTATAGACAGGATGCCCTGTTCATCAGCCAAATGCACATAAGGACAATGGAGACAAATATTTCCCATCTATGGTCTACATCAGTCGTGACTGTTAAACTGGCTGGACAAGTGCCCCCAAGTGGGTAGATGTGAACTGCTGGATAAATGTTATGATGTTTCCCCCCCAAAACAAACAATCGAACAAAAATAGCTTTGGCTGTTTTGCTGTAAGTCAGGACACTTTTTGGCTGGAAAGGATTTTTATGTGAGCCTCAACAGCTGGAGCCAGCGCATTTTTAAACAGTTAAAGATGTGTTTGTTTTTGTAACGTAAATATTAAATGCAACAAAACAGGGAAAGGTCATTACTCCAGTCCAGACTTTGAGAAACAAGCTTTAAATATAATTGTATTTTATTTGTATAGTCTAAATAGTACAAATTTCACATGGATTCTTTGATCATAAAGCCAAACCCAGAGTTAAAAGTTAAATATCTATAAAACCTTGCATAGTTTTCCAGGAACACACAACCCTGCCTGAAGTGCCATTCCAGAGTTGCGCTTTTGGACGAAGATGCGTTGTTGAGGAGGCCGGGGAGTCGTGATGGTCCGTGTAACAGTCTTATCCTCTCTGCACAACTGCATCCCTGAGTTATGGAGTAGCCTCAGGAGATTTTGATTAATCAATGCCAAGTTCATACAAACTAAGCTGACGGGCTGAAAATTTATAGCCTTGCCCTGGATTTTCTTCTTCCTCCTTCCATATTTTTTTTTACCTTATGGCCCACAGGAATCATGACAGCCTTGTATGTGAATGACCCATTCTTTACAGAGTGGCAGAAGGATCAAACACAAGCAGCGTCCCGACAGTCACCAGCACTGTAATGCAAATCAATTATAGCTGGTTCACCGATTTGGAAGGTCAACAAATTTTAATGGCTGTCAGAAGGTTATTGACAAGGCGGTGACTGAAAATAGGGTTTGTCTGGAGAAAAATGATGCTCAGTTTGCAAGGTTTTATCCTATGCGGCCTTTATGGCAATGCTGTTTCCCGTGTGACTTATGGCCACTACAGCTGTTACAACAATGCTACAAGACTTTCCATTATGACGCAAGAAAGCCTATTAAAGACAAGGTCAATTAAACAATATATGGTCTCTGACTTCATTGACGGCTGATTTGCTGTAAAATCGGAGAACAACTGCTGAGCAGTTCAAAGCAGAAAGGGCAGGTGGGAAGGAAATTATGAGGTAGGGGTCTTCAGAGACAGAGGGGATGCATTTAAGGTGCTGCTTTAATGCACATCGATGTATTTGTTCAGCGTGGCCTTCATTTCAGATTTGGTGCAGGTGGAGGCACAGGGGTCAACCCACATCTGGGGTTGGATGGATTGTGGAAGGGGGAATTGGGAGCAAGCGATTTTTCTCCATCTAGTCTTTAGTGAATCAAGCCTGTGTTTTATCAAAGCTGGGAGGAGAGTGAGGAAGAGGGGAATAAAATATGGGCAATTTGAAACAAAAGCTCCCCTAGCTTTTCCGACTAGACTTGCAGATTTCAACCGTCACTTTCCATCTCTTTCTTCACTTAGCATCTCCAAGCATGCTTTGCTTGTGATTACCCAGTGAGTTTGTTGTTTGAATGTCACTACAAATATATATATAGTTTTGCCATGACAAGAATAAATTACATTTTTAATTTTTTTTTAAATAAGAATATATACATATGTTTTAAAAGATTTAGTTAAAACAGTCATGTTATAAAAAACACAAGCCAAGTAATGTGATAAAAGAATATATCAGAGAACATTTTTTTTCTATCAAATAAATTAAAAAAGGGACTCATTTAGTAATAACCGAGTTGAAGTTGCATACTTATTTGCGCAGAAAGGATTCGTGCACATTTAGCTTCAAAAACATATAAAATATTGAGACTTTTTTGTTAAATGAAATAAAAACGTAAGTTAAAACAGGCTTATATTCTTATTTTTATGCTGAATTTATTTTATTTATAAAAACAGTAGTATTGTGAAATATGATTGGAATATTTTAGAATTAAAACTAATTTTTTGGTAACACTTTACTTGAAGCCTTTATGTATAATGCATAATTTTACATTTTATTATTTTAAAATGCAATTTGTTTCTGTGATGGCAAAACTGAATTTTTAGAAATCATTCAGAAATGATTGACATGCTGATTTGAACAAAACATTTGTTATTATCATCAGTTTTGAAAACACATGGTCAGTGAAAGAGAACCATTAAAAAAACCTGAATTAACATTTTATGTGTGGCCAGTAAAACCTTATAATATTATTATCCCACAGGACATACTACAACAAAGCATGTCACTTTGAATAAGAAGTATCAGATTAATAAGCTACACAACATATAAATGGTCACAAACAGAAAAAACACAACGCTGTAACACATTTATTGGGCAATAACCTATCACAAATTGAGCCGTAAAGCTGTCTGAATTTGCCTGTGCTCCAAATCTGGCCTCCAGGAGAAAAGATGTGTTTACAAGCACAATTTGTTGGTCCCCCGAAGTATCTCACCATCTCAGAATGTTTTTTCAAGCAAATGAAACCATTTACTATATTTTAACTTTTGCATTTCAGCATTTGGCCTTACTGAAAGCAAAAGTAAAAGCGCTGACTGATCAGAGCTAAATTAAAATGTATATGCTCAGTATAAATAACTAATAAATGTTTAGTGAAGAAAAAAATGCTCCAGCCACCTTCCGCTAATTTTGTTTCACCAGACTGTGAGAATGGCACCCCTTTTTCTCAATTATATTATACAACTCCAGCAGGCCCTCCTGAATAACAAAACCCCGAGGCCACATCTGTAGCCATGCGCCCTCCCTCTCTCTCAACATGGTTTCTATTGATCTGGTGGTCGCAATATCACACTCATCTTCAGCATGGAGCAAGGTCCTACTCCCACCTTAACCCCCTGCGGTTTTAAGCAGTGGCTGCCAGCAGGAACCCTGAACCTAGGGTCGCTCTGAGTCCTCCTCCATCCCATGTATCCCCTCCTCCACAGCCCCATGCCCCTTGCTCCTGTGTTTCTGTGGCCCAGCAGGGCCCCTGCTGCCGCCGTCTTCCATCTGCTGTGCCGTGCCTGGTGCCCTTCCTCTCAGCCACATTAGCAAGTCAATGTGGAGCGATTCAGAGCCTCATGAGAAAGAGAAATCTCCATTTTTTTGTGTTGATTTGGATGCCACTTTAATAAGCTGACTACTTTGGACATATCAACTGAAGTGAATGGGAAATTTGAGCCATGGAGAAAAGTGATTAAACTGAACTGAAATATAAAGCGAACAGACCACAGCCTGTTGCTTTAAAATTTCCGTGTGCAAATAAGGAGTTACAGGTAAATAGCCCTTGCCATCTGCTGAGATATGCATAGACAGAGAGAGACTGAACAAGCTTAACTGACACCTGTGGTCTCTCATAAGAAATGATCTCAGGGTATTCATTCCAGCCCCAGGACCACGGCTGCAGAATATTGATTAGAGGTGAGATTCAATGTGGAGACAAAGAGAGAGATGTGATGAGGCCCTCAGAGACCTTCTCGAATGTTTCCATCCTGTAATGAGAGAGCTATATCCATGGGCATGAGTGAAGAATAGGAAGGAAAACCAAGAAATAAAGAATAGAGGATTCTCCTTTTAAATATTTCATTGGATAAGAGACCAAACATGCAACTTTCATCATATCCATGTGATATTTGCAGCTGTGCCCGTCGGAGGAGGGAATAAGACTGGCATGTGGCACATTTTGATTGTGGCGTCAGGAATGTGGAATGATCAGGTCATTTCATGATAAACAATCCAGCTTAGACCTGTATGTGTTTCCATACTCTAGACTGCTTTATGCTGCTTTAGTTCTGGTCTAGCTGTGCCCGTGTCTCCACCAGGTTTCTTAAAGGGATATAGTTCACCCAAAAATGAAAAATGATTTGCTCAACTTTATTAGATATTTTGAGGAACCGTTTTTATCTACTTAATGAAAGTCTTTCACTGTCTAGAAAAAAAATCTTTAAAAATATTTTCTCTTATGTTTCACAGAAGAAAGAACGTGATGACATGATGGTAAGTAAATGACTGAGTTTTCCGTTTTGGGTGAAATATACCTTTAAAGGAATAGTTCACCCAAAAATGGAAACTAAATGAAATTTACTCTCAGGCCATCCAAGATGTGGATAAGTTTGTTTGTTCATTGGAATAGATTTGGAGAAATCTACCATTACATCACTCGCTCACCAATGGATCCTATGCAGTGAATGGGTGCCGTCAGAACGAGAGTTCAAACAGCTGATAAAGACATCACAATAATCCACAAGTAATCAATACAACTCCAGTCCATCAGTTAATGTCTTAAAAACTGTGTGAAAAGCTGTATGTTTGTAAGGAACAAATCCATTATTAAGGCATTCTAACTTTAAAACATCGCTTCTGGCCAAAATACCACTCCATAATAAATCTCTGACGGCACCCATTCACTGTTTCCTTTATGAGCAAGTGATGTAATGCTAAATTTATTCAAATTTGTTCCAGTGAAGAAACTTATCTCGAATGGCCTGAGTAAATGTTCTTTTTGAGTGAACTATTCCTGTAACTAGCTTAACTAGCAAGACTTCTTTGGTAAAGCTTTAGGAAAAAGGTCATGCTTTTCCATTGACCAAGGAAGTCTTGTTGGTTAAGCTAGTTAGAAAGACAACAGCACACAAGCATCACATAAACAATACATCCATTAAACAGCTGCTTAGATGAGGCAGTTCACAGAGTTTGTTGCTTGTTTAATTTAAAAACAGAGAGATAGCAGGGGTTATAGTTAAATGATGAGATATTGAGCAACCAGCTTATACAAAAATGCAAGGATCGTGGCTGTAACAAATTGGACAACATGGAGTGTGTTAACTCACTGAGTTTTACTGCTAACATCCTGGTACAATTGTAAGGTGAGCAAATGTGACCTCTTCATTCCACTGACAAATGCTGGTGGAGAAGAAACAGGAACAGGATCGCTTAAAACAAGACTGTATTTTTAAAGATATACAATACTTAAAAATTTACTGCACAGGACATTGTTTTGATTGCTTGAGTGCTGAATGGTAAGGATGAACGATTCCAGAGTGTGTCTGTTACAACACTGGCCATAAGCCTTCACAGAAAACACTATTTTCAAGACACCGTGTTTTTCTTCCTCTCTCCACAGTAAGTGTCCTTTAAGTGCACTTTATTGGTTTGGTTTTAGTAGGACTACAGCAACAATTTGTCTTTTTGAAATGTAAATGCTGATGTCTAACTGAAATCGTACCAGTTCAGTTTTGCAAAGTCAGACTAACAGACCTGGATGCTGGCTTCTCCCAGCATGTATACACAACATGCTTGTGTTCTTTAAAAACATTTGATTATGCATTTTGCCATGTATACTTGACTGACACATGAAGACACAAAAGCCTGCTGTAGCTTGATTAGAGCTGAAAATATAAACATGCAAAGTATCTATATGAAGATGATAGATAAAACTAAATATTAATATTAGATACACAACTGTTCAAAAATGTTGGGGTCTGTAAGACTTTTTAATGTTTTTGCAAAAAGTCTCTCATGCTCACCGAGTCTGCATTTATTTGATAAAAAATATAGTGAAACAGTAATATTGTGAAATATTATTGAAATGCAAAATAACTATTTGAACTAACTGTTTTCTATTTGACTTTTTTTTTTTAAAGTAGCTTATTCCTGTGATGGCAAAGTTGAATTTTCAGCAGTCATCACTTCAGTCTTCAGTGTCACATGATCCTTCAGAAATCATTCTGTTTTTGGTGCTCAAGAAGCATTTATTTTTTATTTTTTTTTATCAATGTTGTGCTCCTGATACACTTTTTGATGAATAAAAAGAACTAAATTTGTTTAAAATATAAATCCTCTGTGACATAAATGTCTTTACTATCACTTTTGATTAATTTAATGCAGTCTTTGCTGCATAAAAATACCAATTTCTTTCAAAAATACATATGAATAAAATGGAATAAAGAACAGAGACAGAAGTATTGTAGTATTTAGTGAGTCTGGGACTCTTTTCACTAACATGAAGTGAGGAAGCAGTCGAGCCACAAGGCAAACATACCAACTGCCTTCATTCAATTAAAAGTTCCTGAGTTTATTTTCACTGTCTGATAACCACATTAAACAGTGATATGCACAAGTTTCAGATGTTTCACTGAAGTGCACAGGAATTTCACATTATGTTTGCTGTAGCCACATTCTGGTGCCCTTAAATACTGCCTCTCTCGTCTTTCCACCGCTCCTCCTTTCTCATCTTCGTATACAGTTTTGTTTATCCAGCCGGTGATGTGTAACCAAACAGGACTCTCACAGCCAGAGGGGGTGGTTGAATTACCGAAGATTGCAGGGGGTCATTGGCGGACACACTGTGTGGATTTGAGCCTTAGTTCACCACCTGCTGCCCAAGAGGTTTAATTACCACAGGCAGGACTGTGTGGCGTTCACATTCACATAGAAAATGAAGAGGTGGGGGCAAAGGCCCGCTGAGCTCCACTAACAGAGAAGGCGAAACTGCCAAACAAGTCAGTATGGAAAACGACCAAAACAACCCCACATACCTCAAGTGCAGACAAGGAACACAGTATTTATGTAGGGAAAAGAGGAGGGATAAAATCTGCACTCCATATCTGGAAGCTGTTACAGACTCATCTCTCGAGTGCAGATTGACCGTGCTGGTGATTGAAGTGCCACAGGGCATGAGAGGAGGAATTACTGAGTGCTCTGACACGAGACACCTAACAGTCAAAGCCAACGCCGACATCAAAACGCAAGCATCAAACCCCAGGCTTGCGGCAAAACGAGGGAAAAATCCTAAACAATACTCTCTCGGAGCAAGAAGCTACAAATGTAACCTTTTTCCGAATGCCACGGGCAGAAGCGAGAGCCGGCAATGGCCGCAACTGATAATTTTCGAGCAACTGCCTGGCATAAATATTTAATAGAGTGCAGAAAATATAAAACTGTAGAAACAATCAAAGGCCTGCCTCTGTGTGCAGGTTATCTGTCTGCAGGGTGTTATGTGAATCACTGACCGGCAGATACCGGGGTCCCAGAGGGTCCCTTTCATTATCACACAGAGAAGAGCAGGAACACGGCCAGACCGATGAATTATTCAAGTCCAACTCCAGTCTGCAACACTGACTATTTTTTCCCATCTCTTCACAGCTAAATACTTTTAGAAAAAATAAAAGATTTAGCCAGCCTGTACTAAAGCAGTAGAAAGACACTGAAATAAACAGGATTTACACAGGAAATTAGACACAGCTTTTGAGGGAAGTTAAAAACAGAGTTCATTCAAAATATACAAATTTTGTCATAATTTACTCACCCTCATGTTGTCCCAAACCTGTACTGACACAAAACAGGGTTTTTATTGTTAACTAAAAGTATTAAAGGGGTCATATGATGCGATTTCAAATTTTCCTTTCTCTTTGAAGTGTAACAAGCTCTTGGTGCTTAAAGAAGATCTGTAAAGTTGCAAAGACTAAAGTCTCAAATCCAAAGAGATATTCTTTATAAAAGTTAAGAGTCAACCACGCCTACCGAAAATGGCTCGTTCTAACACGCCCCCACATGTCTACGTCATGATGTGGGAAGATTTGCATAACGCCACCCAAATGTTCATGCAAAGAAAGAAGGCGTAACTTTTATTCTCGCTGTAGTATTGTTGTTGCCGCCGCCGCCATGTTGTGAATGCGCTGTGTGATTTGTTGTGAAAGCGAAACTACTTTGTTTGGCCTTCCAAAAGAGGACGATATCCGCTTCGTCATGCCTGGAGCTGATCCGTGCTGGTCGCTGAGGAAATACATCAACTTCGCGCTGAGGATCGCCGGATCGGCTTTCACCGTGGACGAAGCGGAGTCCAGCCCGGACTGTAAGTACGTTTTTTATATTTAAAGAATTTGCCACTGACGATTCAAACGCGAGTTTTGAGCAGTGTAGAGTAGCACTTGTTGTTTGTAATTTCTCCGATCACAAATGCAGACATGGTTTTATGTTTACGCGGCGCGATGCAACGTCATATGACCCCTTTAAGACTTGTTTTTCATTCATTTAACATAAATTAAATATGTCTACGTTCTAAACTGAAGTAAAATGTAATACAGTTCATTTAAAATATTAAGAAATACTATAATGGTATTTAAATAATACTAAAATGATAATAAGACAAAAGCATTAAAGTGTTAAAGCTTTCACACTTCAACAAGACAATGTTTATAAAACAATGAAAATGAAAACAATGAAAATGTTCATAAAAGCAGTCCATCTGACTTGTACACTACACTCCAAATCTTAAAACATACTTCCGTGAAAAATCGCCTTCTGTGTTTGATCCAAAAGGTAAAGTCACATGAATTTGGAACAATGTAAGGGTGAGTAAATAATGGCAATATTTGCCAGCATAGGAATTGCATAAAATATGAGTTATGTGACTCTCTCTATGTACTTTGTTCTCAGAAAATAAAACGTTCAGCCTAGAGGCCTCTGGGCATCATTCAGAGTACTTCTGATTTAATCTTGTTTTGTGCACTGATGAAATAAGAGCTTTCAGTATTCCGTCCTGATTGGTTCCTCGCCATTGAGATTTGAATAATTTATCAATTTAACATGCAAAACAAAAGGCTACTTTCCTCCACTGAAAAGGGGAATGTCATCACATCCAGCAGTCCATGGTAATCACTCACTTTCAATTAGCGAGGAGCGAAGGGAGGGTGAGAGCAATTCACAAAGTAAACTGTAAAAGAAGATCAAAATATACAGCAATCAGCCCCGCAGTTAAAACGCGTCGACCATTTAAATTTCCCTGCTTGATTGAGCAAATAAATGGCTTATTTAACTCTTTGCTCCCTACATAAATGCGGTTCAGAAAGCAGCATGTATTATAGACTAAACAAGCTGCTATGTACCAATTCTCAATCAGTGATTGAATTGAAATAAGGGAAACAAAGCACAACAAAAATGTATGTGCCACTTTATATCTCAAAAATGAAACTTTATTTTTCATAATTGCAACTTTATCATTCACAATATGCCTGTTTTAAACTTTATCTCATTTAAATTTTTTTTTTTTACTCTGAGGCGGAGATGACTTCCATAAGTATACCATTTGAAACACTTTACAGCTTTTTATAATTCTGTGTCATAAACAGGAAACATGAACATTCATATCATCAGTTGTTAGCATAATGCTAGTTTGGGGTTGACAGAGTGCTTTTTCTACCCTGTCATTAGCTTCAGAGGTTAGGGTGGGGCTTTCCAGCTCTCTCCTGTGGCCTCTGTGCTGCTACGTTATTGTGTGAAGGAAAGTTCAGCAGGAGACGCTCAACACAGATTGGAAAAATGACTCCAGCAGCAGAGGCTAAGCACATGAACAAATAGTGCAACCCACCATTTGGCTCAGAGCACCAATGGCTGATTTTAAAAAGCATATGGGAGATGTTAAATTTTCCTGCTGGACCTTTTTTCCCTCTCTCCCCAATAGCTTAAGAACAGCTAATGACTGAGATCTTTCTGCACTGTGTAGCAGATGGGCTGTAGTTTTGAAAGGATAGGAAAGATGGCAAACGCTAAATGCAGAAAAAAGTGTCTACTCAAAAAAGCAGACCTTCCTTTTCAGATCCTCATTTATAATGCGCACAAAAAAGTGTGTTTCGGGCTTCCCCTGGGCTGTCAGCACTATATTAATGAGACTTTAAAAAATGAGGGATTAAGTCTTTGAGTGCTTGCCAGAAACGGGCTTCATAGAATCTGCTAAAATGTCTCAAAAATCAATGGCTAAATAGACTTTGCGTCAAGTGATCCATGTTCGTGCCATGACAAAAATGTATTAACAACACCATGAAGCTCTTTTCACGAAAAGGTGTTTAAATCCTTGGCAGAAACGTTGAAATAAAACCAACCCAGGCTCATTGGAAAAACGTGCCTGTGGTGACATTTCTGCCAAGTGTTATTACATTGCTTCTTGCATGTTTCGCAGCATTTTCAAAGTTAAATGGTCAGTGAGTGGCACTAAATGCATATTCAGTTTTCTCTGAAAAAGAGGAACGTGAATTTGGCAACATTTTATTCCGTTGGTTGTTGTACATTGCGGCAGCTCGAAAATTAAATGTCCAGTTAGTGGTGCTAAAAGATGAATGCTCTATTGCTTTTGAAAATAACATACCACCTACACTAAACGCTACCCTAAACCTGACTGATAGTGTTAACAAAAGCAAATGTGAGATAAAATGCATTTTCAATGCATTTTGCTTTGCAAGTGCAATATTGTACCAGGTGAGCTACCGAGCAAGTTTACTATGTCAGAAAAGCCATTCATGTGGAGCTGGTTATGATGCAAACATCAAATGTATAATTAGTTTACAAATCATGCACTATGGTAAAAATGTTTTGTGGTATTGAGGAACTGTGTAAAAATATTAATCAATAATCAATAGTCTTTATTAATTAATAATCCGCCCCTGTATTCATGATTTGTGTGAAAAGGAATAAAAGTTGCTGGTGTTTTACTTTTACTAGTGGTCATTTCAGCTGCAGTGAATTATATGTATGGGTATGTATTTGGAGTTTTTAAAAAATGTACAGGCATGTATTTTTAGCAAGCCTACTGTAGGTTGAATAAAACTCAGGGCAGAATCTGACAGCCCAAACACTGTGATTCTACTGCAAGCTGAAAGTATATGATAAATAATTAAGTGAACTACCAAGCATAGTGATAAATCAACAAGTATAAACAGCTCATAAAAACATCCAAACAGTCTGGGATTTAGAGAGCGAAGTACTCCAGGATGTTTGGGCCAGAGAGACGCCCCGCTCCCCATCTACAAACAAGTCCATTTGTTTTGAGAAAGGTAGTTTGCATGGGGTCCTGATCATCCTGTGGGGAGATTTCCCTTGGGAGCGGAGCATTCGATCACATCAGACAAGCAGAATCTGCCTCATCTGAACCCATCCCACCTCACCGCATTCATCAGTGAATGTGCCCTACATTAAGTGCTTGGATGTGATTTGAGAAGCCTCGTAACCCTGAGCTGTTTGTGCTGCTGCCGACTGGGTCCAGAGGGCCAGGGCCCCTGGGCCGAAGGGATCACACTGGGCTGTCTGTAGCTGTGCACATGACCCTGCCGAACCCTTGCTCTCTCTGAAGAGGTCAGCCATCAGCGAGCTGATCGTAATGTTAGGCAAGGAGCAGGGAGGAAGGGTGTCGGGTGGTGGGGAGGGAGGTGTTCAGGAAGCAGGCATTTGGCCCTGTCTGACCTTGGCTGATTTCTCCCCTCTGTGTGTTTTGCTTTGTTAAGCCTCTCTTTCTCTGACTGCATGCCAGCCCTGATGAGCTGTTACACGACCTGCATTCCTGCTAAGGAAAGAGTAAGGGGACCGTAGCACTCCCCTGATGCCCTTGAGACTGCTGTTTGGGTCTCACGTTGTTTGTGTGAACACTAAAACAGTCCGAGCCAAACAGGGCAAAGTATGTTTTTTCATGATGACAGAGCTGTGGGTGTTGCAGTGTAAGCTTTCAAGTCTGGCCTTCTGGTATACTTAGCCCAGAGTGCAGACAGACAGATCACAACAGCCTTCACAAGGTATATTTCACTCGTTTGGAAGCCATCTGAGTGTCCCCTGCTAGTAAGTAAATAAGCAATTTATATAGGCTCGGCCTAAAACGGATATCACAAACCGTACAGAGCCCAGCAGATTAGCTCATTGGCCTTCTGGGAAATGGAAAGTCTCAAGGCAGTCAAAAGATCTCACTGGACATTTATCCTTCCAAACATTTATTCTACTTACACTGGGATACGGGTAAATGGAGAGGGCTGAATGGTCAGTCTTCGTGCTCTGAACCTAGACCTTAGACAGGCAGAAAGAGAGTAGACAGATAGATAGACAAACAGACAGGCAGACAGATCATAATATATATTGTTTGACGCATACAATAATATCTATTTCAAAACTGTTGATAGTTTAATAATACATATGTTAAAGGAATAGTTCACCCCAAAATGAAAATGTTGTCATTATTTTCTCACCCTCATGTCGTTCCAAACCTGTATAAGTTTCTTTCTTATGCTGAACACAAAAGAAGATAATCTGAAGAATTTTGTTGAACCAAAAAAAAGAAGTGAGGGAAAGAAATACTACAGAAGTCAATGGGGACCATTAGCTGTTTGATTACCGGCATTCTTCAAAATATCTTCTTTTATGTTCAACATAAGAAAGAAACTCATACAGGTTTGGAACGACATGAGGGTGAGTAAATGATGACAAAATTTTCATTTTGGGGTGAACCATCACTTTAAGATGACACTGTACCAAAAAATAAATAAATTCCTGGCAGTGTCATTTTCCAAAGCTTCAGTATTACTGCAAACATTTAGGCCTGACTTAGACTGTGGTCCAAAAATTTGAGACCACATTAAAATCAATTTAAACATGGAAATGAAAATTAAAAGCTTTTAGACTTTAAGGGGAAAAAAAATCCAACACTAAGACTTTCAAAATAAATTGTTTGAATGTAACTTTTCAATAAAACTCTTATTATAATTTAAAATAAAAAAAGCAAAACAAAAGCATCACTAGTCTTATCAGACGTTTGGACTTATGTACTGTATATTGCAATAACCTATCTTTTAAAATCAAATCCAATTTCAAAATGAAACACAGCTACCGAAATGAAACCTTGTGAAAATCTGATTTAAAAAACTCATCTGTGGAGGCAGTGGCAGCAACTGTTCATGCGAGGCCTCCAGTGCACTCGCTCGCTCGCTCACTCACTCACAGGGCATCAGTCGACTCCTGCATGCAGGCAGGCAGCCGTGCCTTCTGAGGTTATTAATGGGCCGAGCAACGTGCAGACTGCAGCCCTGCTGGAAGTGTATAGTAGAATCATCTGTAGCCATGATTAACATGTCTGCAAGAGCAACCACACCAAAGCCAGAGTCTGCACCGGGGACGGCTGCTCTGAGAACAGCCCTTAAATCAAACTCTCATTAATCGCCGGCCCGCCAGTCAGTGGCACCACATGCCCCTCTGAAGCAGAATCAAACCCAGAGTTCTTCCTCTTCCTTCCTTTAGACTTTATGTCTCTCAATTTCCTTCAATCCACAGACTCATGGCTGGCTGGTTCTCTACCAGTGTCTCTCTCTCTTTCAGTGTTTTTCTGGAGTGCTTTTAGTCTGTTCTTTCTGTGACATCTGAGGTTGTATTTGTGAAACAACTAGTCATATAAGAGCTACTTGCATCTATCACATTAGCTGATTTACTTCTGGGAACAGTCATTAGTCAAGTATTTTATGGTCACTATGGAGGGAATGATTATTAAAGGGACAGTTCACACAAAAACATCTCAACATCATGCCATTCCATTCTGTATGATACAACTTTCATTTTTGGGTGAACTATTACTTTAAAACTGAAAAGACAAGAAATATATTTTAGATTCAATTTTTCTAGTACACATACATTTTTGTATGCTTGCTATGCAATTAATAGGTTGATTTCATTTTATGTAATCAATGATATTAATAAAAATGTTCAATGCCATTACATGTATTTAATGCATTGGTTACACTTTATTTTAAAGTGTCTTTGCTACAGTGTAATTATACATTTAAGTATTGAGTAATGTTAATTAACGACATGTTCATGGTTAGGGTTAGGATTAGGGTTTGGTTTAGGGTTACTTGCATGTAATTATGCATAAGTTATTGTTATTATAATAACAAGTACATGTAACGTGTAACAAAGACACCTTAAAATAAAGTGTTACCAATGCATTTACCTCATTTGACATTATTACAGTTTCTTTCTGTTTCCGGTGCTGTATTCCAAACTCTAAACCTTAAAATGTTAAAATGAAATGGACTGATATTTAATCATTTAATTTCTAAATTATAAAATATGTTTTTAATAGCAACATTTAACTATACAAGTATATTTATAATAATTAAAAAAAGATTTAGAAATATTTGTGTCTGTAAATGTGTATAGGTAAATAACTTAATACGTCCATATTGTATGTTCCAGTGTAAATCTTAACATACAAAAATGTATGTGTAAACATAACGTACAAATACTTATGAATACTAATGATATCAGGTTTCTTTTGCATAAGCAACTCTCACCAACTCAGCCTGCAAAGAGTGAAGACTGGCCAACAAGTTTGCATATTTCCTGTATATAAATATAACCTTTTGACTTGTAAACTTGTGCATTGTATCAAGCATATGTATTAACAAATTCCAGAACAATTCATTTAGAGACATGAAATCGGTTTGTGATAATATTTTGCGATAATAATGTCTGATCAAACCATAACAAACCAGTAACTTTATTAATAAAAAAAATTATTCAATTCCAGACTCTACTTTTGGCAAATGTATAAGGCAATAATATTCAGACTGTCTCACTGAATTGCTAACAAATGTGCATGAAATACCTCTATTGATAACCTCTCAGTGAAATTCAGTCCAATTAGAGGCACGGCACGGTTCAGTTGGCTCTAAGGTATGCTGCATAATTCATCTGAGTTTCAATACAAGAGATTAGCAGTGGAAACAACTGTTTTACTACTGAATATAAAGCATAGAAATTGAACTGAACCATTACTGAGAGATCAAGGTTGTTCAGCAGGAATGAATGACAATAAGCCTCTCTACTGATATCAGTCATTAGTATAAACCTCAGAATTACCTCAACATCTACATCTTTGCACTGAATAGCTGTTTTGATGTTATGTTGTATTAAAAGAATATAGCTCACCTGAAAATGACAGTTCTGTAATCATTTACTTACTCCCATGTTGAATGTAAAACCTGTATGCACTTTATTTTGTCCATAAAATAGAAGTCAGTGTGGTCCAGTGTTGTTTTGAATCCCATTGACTTTCATTGCATGAAAAATGGTTGTGTTTCACAGAAGAAAGTCAGTCATACAGATTTGACACAACATGAGGGTAAAGTAAGATGACAGAATTTTGGGTGAATTGCCTCTTAAATTATATATGCGATAGCTTCCATAACATATCTTCTGTGTGTGGTCAAAAGGCAGTGGCAACAAATGATGAATCATGATGAATCATAATCTGAAGGTTGTTTTGAAAGTGCAAATGGATGGATCCACTATATAAATGAATTGAATTGTTTCTATTGATTGTGATGTGGGAAGACAACAGGGGATGGACCTTTTCACCGGCGGATGCATTATTCGGCCAGAAGCAATAGTTTAAAGTTAAAATGCCTAAATGATGGATTTGCTTTTCACTTCACAAGACATTAATTGATGCTTTGCTCTTGTGGATTACTTGTGGTTTACTGTGATGTCTTTATCAGCTGTTTAGACTCTCATTGGGACGGCACCCATTCACTGCAGAGTGACTGTAAGTGATGTAATGCTAAATTCTCCAAATCTGTTCTGATGAAGAAAAAAACTAATCTTGGACAGCCTTTCAGCAATTATTATTATTATTGGGAGAACTATTCCTTTGTTTAACAGCAAACAATCTGTTTGCTCCCATAAAAGAGACACCAGAATCAAAGATGTGTGAACTAAAAAACAAACAAATGTTGGGTTATCTCAGGAAAGGCATGCCTTGGTCCTGTTTTTCCTCAGAGAATAGCTAGGAATTGTGGTTTGGAGGCTTAAGCAGCCTGCTGTAGTAATATGACAGCTTTAGGAGACATGAAATGCCATGTCACTGACCTATGATGTTACAGCAGAATCTTAAAGACTACCCTTCAGCAGCACTGTCACCACGGCAATTAAGTGCAAAATAACCTCTCACTTACTACAGCCTCCCATGGTGCATTGAAGGTCATGCGTCATGCTACAGAAAGAGAGAGAGTTGTTGATGTAGAGGGCAAGAAAAGAGAGGAAGGAAGGAGAAAATTAGACCTACATTTGATAAAAGGAGAAAAGGAACACAGATGCAATAAATCCAAACACAAGGAGAAAAAAGATGTCAGATCATTAGGGGATTCTGACTACAATATTGATTGTTCAAGTTCAAGTTCAAGTTGAGCTTTATTGTCATTCTGCTACAGGTGTAGGAGGTGAGATGGTCCATGTTTCAGGAGGTAGGGGGTTTGTATGGGGTTTCAGAGGAGGGCGGGGTGATTTGAGTCAGGGCTCTCACAGCCTGGGGGAAAAAGCTGTTGAGCAGTCTGGCGGAGCGGGCTCTGATGCTCCGGTACCGTCTTCCTGATGGTAGGAGCTGGAAGAGACTGTGGGAGGGATGGGTGGGGTCCTTCACGATACTGTTGGCTTTGCTGGAGCATCGTGTAAGGAAAATGTCCAGGATGGAGGGGAGAGGGGCACCGATGATCTTTGCAGCTGTGTTCACCGTCCGCTGGAGGGTCTTGCGGTCTGCTGCACTACAGTTCCAGTACCAGACAGTGATGCAGCTGGTCAGCATGCTCTCAATGGTTCCCCTGTAGAATGTGGTGAGGATGGGTGGAGGGAGACTTGCTCTTTTCAGCCGGCGGAGAAAGTGTAGGCGCTGTTGTGCCTTCTTGGAGAGTGACATGGTGTTGGTGGTCCAGGTGAGATCCTCTGTGATGTGCATCCCCAGGAATTTAGTGCTGCTGACTCTCTCCACAGTCGAGCTGTCGATGGTCAGTGGGGGGTGGTCAACTGAGTTTCTCCTGAAGTCCATCACAACCTCCTTTGTCTTACTCACATTGAGGGACAGGTTGTTATTGCCACACCATTCAGCCAGCTTTGCCACTTCCTCTCTGTAGTGCGTTTCATCACTGTTGCTGATGAGACCTACCACCGTTGTGTCATCCGCGAACTTGATGATGTGGTTGGAGCTGAACTTGGCAGTGCAGTCGTGGGTCAGCAGCGTGAAGAGCAGCGGGCTGAGCACACAGCCTTGTGGGGCACCTGTGCTCAGTGTGGTAGTGCTCGAGGTGTTGTGGCCGACACGGACTGACTGAGGTCTTCCATTGTACTGAATGAGCTTCTCTTTCTTTCTCTTTCTCTCTTTCAACACTCCCTGAACAAAGATATCTTCCTTTCTTTCTCCCCACTGTTTCTATTGACCTAACCGCTTTTATTGATCATGTTTTAGGTGCAGATGAATACACCCTTTGACCTGACCTGCATCGGCATAAGCAACCAACACCACTGTTATCATGTAAAGTAAACGTCTATAAGTGGTCATGTGGATATGCTGATCTTTCTGTAAAAGTGCTTACACAGCACACACTTGTTTTTTTGTCACAAACTATTCAAACAGGCAGATTTCAATCATCAAAGGGTGATGAGCTTCAGTCTTGTAGTGTGGAATTAGCTTTACCATACTGCAGCAACTGCTTTAGCTTGAGGTAAATCAAGTACTGATCTCAGGCCTAAAGCTGGAGCATTTTTCTCATCTGTCTTTGATCATTTAAATCTGCAGGAATGCCAGTCTGCGGGTATTGACAGTACTGCTGAAAATGTAAAACCTACGAGTCTGCTACATCATGGAAAATATTTCACAGAAATGGGAATTATGATTGGGAGTCAGTGTCGCATCATGATTCCGCTTCAGTCTAGTGTATGTGTGTGTGTGTGTGAGTGTTAAGTGATCTGATGCGCTGGCGGGAGAGTCAGACTTCTGATCCTTTGACTTTCTCTCTAGCCCGTCTTCCTCTCTGTCTGTTTGAGTCTCTGATAACACCTGAGACATGCTGACATCACCATTTGTGGTTAATGCCACTGCAGAGGGCACAACCAGCAGAGGAAAAATAGCACAGATGGGGGGAAGAAGGATGCTCTCTCTCTTTCTCTCTCTCAATTTTTCTGCATCTCTTCTTGAAATGACTTACTCTTTCATTTTACGGGTATATATTTGTAGTTCTAATCTGAAACTGACCCTTGAAATGGTTTTTGTTGATGTAACCATAATCAAGTTGATACAGTAATAATACATGTTATATATAGTCATAAATGTATTGGTTTTATATGGTCAGTAAGGGTCGGGTAGGGTCAGTGTTTTTTTTTTTTTTAAAGGAATTGATACTTTATTCATCAAAGACACATTAAACTGATCAAAAATGTCAGTAAAGACATTAGTAATGCTACAAAAGATTCCTATTTCAAATAAATGCTGTTCTTTTAAACTTTCTATTCCTCAAAGAATCTTGAAAAAATCACAATTTCCGCAAAAATATTAAGCACAATTGTTTTTAACATTGATGATGATAAGAAATGTTTCTTAAGGCTCAAATCAGCATATTAGAATGATTTCTGAAGGATCATGTGACACTGAAAACTGTAGTAACAGCTGCTGAAAATTCAGCTTTGCCATCGCAGGAAAAGTTCCTTTTTACAAATACATTTTTTTATATTAAACAGAACAGTTATTTTTATTGCAGTTTTTTAATATTTTTGATCAAATTAATGCAGCCATAAAACAAAAAAATTACAGATTTAAAAATGTACAGACCCCAAACATAATTTTTTTTCTATGTAATGACTGAATCTACTTGACTAATAACCATTTCAAGGGAAAGATTATAACTAGAAATAGCCAGTTATGTTAAACACTGCACCATTTTATTGTAATTTTTGTTAGCTCATGTTAACTAATGCATTTAACTAATGTAAACATACAAGCATATTTTAAAGTTTAATATATTTCTCCTCTAGAACAAAGCACGTCTGGAAATCCATAAACAGTCAGCCAGCGAGATCTTTCCTCCTCTCTCTCTCGCTGCAGGTCCAATACATAAAGCTAATATGGATGATCATCACAATCTATCTACACTGACAGTGATGCATCTGTACCCACTGACCTTTAGGAACATGCTAGTTTGCCTCACAACAAGTCTGTACGGAAATCCAAGCACACAGAGACAGCCACTGGCACATCCACAGCTCCCTTCCCCTCGTCTGATGACAAGAGAACAGGAAGGAAAGCTGTGTCCATGGGGGAATGATCTGCTTTAACCCTGGTATGAATCAACTAATTTTGCAATTGTTTCGTTGATTCATGCATCGTGTGTGTTATAATCACAACAAATCTACCCTACCCACGGTTCTAAATAGTCAAAAACATGTGCTTGATACGCTCTGTGAATTGATTAGCGTTGAAGTGCTAAAATGCATTTTAGATTTGTAGGCGCACACTAAAAGCTGAGATTGAAGTCAATAAATAAATAAATAATCATACTGTCAGTGGCCTCAAAGCATATGATGATGATTTAGATTATGATTATTGTAGATAAAAACAGTCTAAATCACACTTTGTTTTCTACATTTGATCAATCCAATCAAGTTGCATCTTCGCAGATAAATCACTTTAAACTGAAAATTGTATCATCATACCATTCAAAACCTGTATGGCTTTTTTTTTCCTGTGGGAAAAATGTTTCCAGGTACTAAAAAACCCCTGCTTGTCAAATCTGCTATTTTCCAGTTCAGTTGCAATTTTGCTTGGTTTATTAAGAAAATTATAATCAAGATTAGGATTTGAAGCAGGTCCCCTTGCACGCTAATTGAAAAGTGTTTTACTAAAATATCTTACATATCAATAATGAAATACTAAGATGTTATCGTGCCTCAAAAGATTGGTGCATGACGTAACCTGATTCTCCACACCACTATTATTTCTCAAAACAAGCAGAAGGAGGACACCGTCATCCAGCAGAGCTCTGATAGAGATGATATTCAATGTTCTTCATTCATATAAAATCTACACCAAAGAATGTTCATATCAATTTGACTCATAGAAATGTCTCATCAGCGCTACAGCACATTCAAACGGCCCAATGACAAGAATGCACCAGAAGCCACAATCTGATAAAACAGGGATGTGATATGTGGTGATAAGATAAAACCTCTGCACAACCACAACCACAGACAAACAGCCACAGTATCTCAGCATTCTGCAGCACCCATCAGTCTATACTGAAGGTTATAAAAGGAGAGAACCTGTGAAAAATCTCTTGAGATAAGTAATCTGAATTGGTTGGCAATAAGACATGTTTTACACAAAATAACTGATATGTGACCAGAAAATTCTTGTGCATGGAAAAGCACAAGAGACTTTATTGGAAGTGAGTTGAAGAATGACTCCTTGTCATGTTTAAGCGTGTTAAACCCTGCGCCACAGTCTTTTCATTTAAACTGTGGTTTCTGTACTGGTGGCCTATAATCTCTAGGTTCCTTTCGGTTTAATTTGTCTGTAAACTTTGTGCATTTTTACTTTCTCAAAAAAACTCATTCTGTATGATTTATAAGCTTGTTTCCTCACGGGGACCTCAAAAATGTTTACTTGTTATACATGATTATAAAAAATGTTATAAATGTTTACAAAATTTACTAGTATTACTATCCTTGTGGGGACATTTGGTCCCCATAACATGATAAATACCAGGTACA
>NW_015542409.1:974238-975663 GCF_001515605.1 Sinocyclocheilus anshuiensis | reverse complement strand
CACACACACACACACACACACACACACACACACACACACGCAAGCCTTGAAAGTTATCATTGACATCTGCTGGATTGCCTGTGAGGGGAGACAAACTTTCTCCAGCTTTTGTAGAACAAAACATGTTTATCTGTGAGAAGTGGACTCATATTACTGCTGAAACTTGTCTTTCTTTCTTTCTTTCTTTCTTTCTTTCTTTCTTTTTCTCTCTGCCTCTATCAACTCAGTATTCCAGTAACTTTTCCTTTCCCAAACATAAATGCAAAACCATTACAGATCTGAAAAAGCCACAGTCTGCCTGTGGATAAACACAGGCCTGGTATGACAGGGAAGAGTCCCTCCCTCCTCATGCCCCCAAAACCTGAGCAAACAAAAAACACACAAGCTCCGTGAGTCAGCAGATGAAAGACATTGGGGGCATCACTCACACATACTTCGCCATGACGGTGACATGCACTAACGGGCAATGTGTACTCTTAAGTCAGAAACAGGTTGCACTCATCAACCTTTTTCTGAGTTGGCAAACAGAGAAACATGCAGTTTTCTTTTGGTCTGTGTGTGTTTTGTGTAGGTGGTTAGGAGACCACAGGTGCTGAGAAGATCAAAAGGCATGAAAAACTCTGTGTTCTTTGTTTCTAAACATGCCCAGAAACCTCTACAGTCAAAGTACACTAATTTTTCAATGCTTTGACACCAGAATGAGAGGAAGTGAAAGAACCATGGCCCCTCAGGACAGACTGTTTTTAAAACCCTCATGTTCTGTTGAGACTTTACTATTTTTATATTTGAGGTCCCAGAGACTTAAATGACATATTTACATTATTTAATTGCAATATTGAATACGAACACAGGCATAAAATATTTATATGGAGGATGATTAAAGCAAATTATTTTGGCATTATTATTTTATTTTTTAATTTGGTAAAGCTATTAACATGGACCTGGCTGGGACCCCAAACAGAATATAAGTTACAAATTTAAATAATATATTTAAATTTTTTTTAATGTTTATGAATATCATAAATATTATTATGTGTATGAACATAATTAAGAAAGATATATTAAATATGTTTAAAGCTACTAAAATTGACCTGGCTGGAACCCCAAATGTAACATATGAAATATTTTTAAATGCATATGAAATACAGTATATAAGAAACATATTAAATATTTTTCATTTAAAGAATATAATATAATATAATATAATATAATATAATATAATATAATATAATATAATATAATATAATATAATGGTAACAATTTAGTATAACTAGTTGCATACTAGAATACCTATTATTAACAAATTGGCTGTTTATTAGTATTTAGCACATATGCTGCATGACCATATTCTACATCCCTAATCCCAATACCTCAATTTAACTACCTTACTATTTTTTTTTTTTTGTACAATAGTTTATTTTTAAA
>NW_015542409.1:961169-972973 GCF_001515605.1 Sinocyclocheilus anshuiensis | reverse complement strand
TAATATAATATAATATAATATAATATAATATAATATAATATAATATAATATAATATAATATAATGGTAACAATTTAGTATAACTAGTTGCATACTAGAATACCTATTATTAACAAATTGGCTGTTTATTAGTATTTAGCACATATGCTGCATGACCATATTCTACATCCCTAATCCCAATACCTCAATTTAACTACCTTACTATTTTTTTTTTTTTTTTACAATAGTTTATTTTACAATAGTTTCTTATAATTAAGGTTGATTTTCTTATAAATGAGAAAAATCTTTTTTATGGATAACCCTAACATATATAGGATTGGACATAAAACTTCAAGAAAAAACATTACAACACATTATGGAGTGACATCAATTAGTGAAGCTCATCAATTATCGCATAAGTCAGTTGTCACCATCATAAGTAACCCCTCTGAAAATTGTGCTGGTGGCTGAGTGTTTGTAACACCTGGAGGAAAAGTGGCTTTTTCAGTCTCTTTTTGACACCCTGCAGATGTGGTCAGGAATTTGAGATGCTTAATCCCTTCATACATGAGCTACTGTGTGAAGGATAGCAAAGCTGTTGTGTTTAAGCCCAGTTCTTAAGATTCACTGAGAAAAATGTGTATGTGTGTGTGTGAGAGAGTGCAGAGGCTCGTTCAATAGTCTGCCTTCTTTTCCTGTCTGTCTCTTCTACACTCTCTCACACTTTGCTATTGTACGCTGGTCGCAGAACCATGTATTACAGCCTGCAGCTAATTTTTTCTCTGGATCGGATTTCTCAGAACACAGATGCTGCAAAAACACACAACAAAAAAGGCTTTTAAAATAATGAATCTGTTGATTTCCAGGCAGGCACCGACTGGCCTCCTTGATTCCAGTTTGACCTCGCCCTTGCAAACAGCTTTGAAAAACAATTTGGCTAAGAAGTCAAAGCCTCTACACACATATAAAAAAGAATGCATTTTGATTGGGAAACAAGAAGCGCCATGTTTGTTTGGGGGCAACGTAATGCTAGTTCACCAGAGTCATCTTTGCTTCATGATCAAATGAGGAATGCTCTCCCTCTGTGCCTTTATAGTTCGAATTATGCTGGTATCTTATTATGACATCTCGTTCCTTGGTCCGAACACGTCTGCTGTCTTTGATATGGGCTACGATCGTGTCATAATGAGATGGCATCGTAGGAAAGGGATCGGAGAGGGCCTACATCTGAGAAGCCTCTGGAATGGAAAGTATTCACCACTAAACCAAAACATCAGAGCCTGTAATCTCCCACTGTGGTATAATGTTTATTGTTTTTCCCTTCATTCTAGCTAATTGGATGACAATGAAAGATATGATAAAGAAGACTGACGATGACTAGTGGAGTGCGTACTGGCAGAGAAGCTGACGTCAGCGTGGGACAGACATGCACATGCATGAATGCTGCCACTCATCAAGACGACCTCACAATGACCCACACACACAATCACTCACCAGCTCTTTCATTTCAAAATTCACAGACAGACACACACATACGTATACGCAAATCAATAACCTCAGACCAATGCCACGCTGTCAATAAAGCAGAAATTGAAATGTTAATCGCAGTAATGCTGACATTTGCTTGTGCAGTTAACATGTTGTGATATACTGTGTCCCAATATATACACAGTGGATAACTATATGGTAATATTTTGTTCAATGTAAATACAATTTCAGTGACTATTTTATTTAGGGTAAGATGGAAAAAGTGCATTTACTGCAAAATTATTTAGAGACAACTTTAGCATGTACAGGATGATGATGATGCATGTAAATGAACGTTTGCTAATTTAGTTGCAAAGTTGAAAATGGTGAATTAATTAACAATCAAATAATCTATGGAATTATTACAAAATAAATTAAATAATAAAAACACTAGCAACAACATTCTACTCCAATTCTAAGGGGCCATCTTGCAGTAAAGGTATAACATTCACGTTTCACCTCAAAATAAAAACATTTATTAATATTTTTACTAACTATTAACATATATTCTGTTAAATTTACGGAAAAAAAAAGAAAGAAAATTCAGCATAAAAATATGCTAAAAATATTTATATGGGATAACATATTGGTTCCTGCATATTTTACAATGTATAACCATATATTCTTTTAACTGATATAAAATATACAACTTGAACTACTGACATTTTTAACTTAAAACGAAATTTAAAAAAAACAATTTATTACATTCATTTGTTTTTAAAAGCACACGCTTAATCAGAGATCATCATAAGTGGCTGGTCCATAAAACACGGTCAATACTCATATATAAACAGTACACACTGTCAAATTAATATGAACTAAAACAGAAAATGTGACACAAAATACCCTAATATACATTACTGAAAAAAATACAAAGCAATTTAAATAAAATCTAATCACATTTGATAACAGGAACTTCAGGGCATTTATTTTTTACTGTTTTTCACTACAAATTATAGGGTAATTCATAGTCTCTACTTGCAAAAATCATACATTTGACCACATTTTACAGTAAAATTACATTTCTGTCAGGACCACTATCACAAAGATGATTGACAATTAGCATACAGTTTGGATTGGCGGTATGGTTCTGTTCTGGGCAAGAACTCCCTGCGCATCCATTCAGCCTAGCATGGATGAGAGCAGGGAGAGCAGCAATAACCCCCCCCCCAGGGTAAACAGAAAAGAAACCAACATAAATGTATTGCAGATATCGTTAAAATTCAATAATGTTATGTACACATTTTAGAATTAGTCTGATTCAAAGGAGAATCAGAAGGCTGAATCCTGACTGACAGAGGAGGAGTTGGGGATGGAGGAGGGTAATTAGCTATTGAGCAATGCGAAAACTGCTGATAATACTGAGGGACCTTATATATGAAAACTTAGATAGTAGGGCTGCACGATAAATCGCATGCGATATTTAACGAGCATCTTATCAGTAAAGCCGGTTCTGTAATCAGCGGTAAATCTCCATCACCTGCGGTCTTTCACATTGAGCAGCATTCACTACACAGAGCCGTTGTTCACTGACGAGTTGCGCAAAACCACGTTCATATTCGCGCGAGTTTTTGCGCAACTCGTCAGTGAACAACGGCTCTGTGTAGTTAATGCTGCTCAATGTGAAAGCCCGCAGGTGATGGAGATTTACCGCTGATTACAGAACCGGATTTCTGACAAGATGCGCATTAAATATCGCATGCGATTTATCGTGCAGCCTTATTAGATAGGTGTCATATTCCCATAGGTTGATGGGGAGCAGCTGAGAGTCAGTTGATGTGAGCTTGACTAACGTGACCTGCCAGAACTAACGCTACGCTAGATTTAATGTGATGTTACACCATTTACGGATATTCAGTCCCCCATCCTACATTGACAAATAGACCTAAAAAATCTCAAAAATCTGTAGAATATGATTACAATCAAGACAGGCATGACTGAGGGCATACTCGTTCAATTAAAAGCACTAAGGGGGACACAATCTACACCTATGTAAAGCATCTAATGTGAAAGTTCATGAACATTCACAATGACAAAAGCTCTGTCAATCATCCATAATTAAATATTGCAGTGCAATAAGAACAGTATATAGCCCACTAAAACACCTCTTCACTGAGGGCTTGTAAGTGCATGTGACCCCGACTCACTCACCAGTCACGGCTGTTTATAACAGTCCCCATTAGGAGCCAATCTCCACTCGAGAAGCAGGCAGAGCGCTTGGGCCACTTATCGAAAGACCTCTGGAAAACTTCAGCCATTAGCATGTGTGCGCATGATGATTTGTAGCGCAGGAAGAAGAGGGAGCGTAAGGGGGAAAGGGGGAACATGGCAGACAGCTCCTTTCACAAGATTGGACTTTAAACCAGCCAATTAGTCGTTTCACACATTGGGAGCATTGTGCAGGTCACACATTCATTTGAGAAATGAACAGGAAAAGTGGAAGCTGGTGATATGGAGAGAAAGAGAGAGAAAGAGACACTGCTGCTTTCATTATAGCAGAATTGCAATTCACAGATTTCCAACCCCTCTTCTCTATTTCTCCTCCTCTGTCACCACATATTTCACCCAAAAAAGTGACAGGCTTTTCTTCAGCTTTGAATGTCCTTCATTGCCTCTCTGTTTGCTCTTGTTAGCAGAGCTCCAACAAGGATTTGACAGCAAGTAAATTCTCAACTTCTCCTAATTTGACAGGGAATCTGGTGATCTGTATGCAGGGATTTTGTGATGCATTTGCAACTGCATGCATAACCATCTGTGTGTTCGGGTCTGTCTCTGTATGTTCCTATATGTGTGCATGTGTGCAGGCATCTAATTAGCTCTAAGCTCTGACTTACTGTCATGGTGTATCAAAACATGAAGAGTTCTCTCTGCTATATTGTTACATTAACGAGAGTAAACAGCATAGGAATAAAAACTATATTTCTCATCTAAACTCTTATGTCGTGATATACTGTATTTTATTTTTAAGGTAGCTCAGGCAACACATGAAGGTACAGACAGTATTTCACCGCAAAAACCTGTCTTTTTTGCTAACTGCTCGTGATCCAGTTTAATCAAGCTCTAAGTGTGCAAAAATAGCAAGGAAATTAATTTAAACCCTATTTAAATGAAGTCACACAGCTCTTTTTTATGCAAATTAGGCATTATAGATTGCACCTTATTCACAAAACTCACCACTGATTGCCTAGCACAATTAATGTCGCAGAAACTTGGCGGTAAACTGAATTTTACTTAAAAGAGACATTTGTGTACATTTTTTATTATTATAATGGCAGCAGTAAGGAATCAAACAATGATCACAGTAAAGTACACAATATTGCAGTAGTCTGCTGAAAATCAATCACAACATGAGAACTGCCCCCATGCAAATCGCATCTTGTGCAAATTTTGGAGATGTTTGCACCAATACTTCTGTTGCATACTTAATTTTGTGCATTATTAATTTAAAGTAGCTACTAAATCAACTCAAACAGTGAAGTACATAAGATCGCAGTAGTCTGCTGAGGATTGCTTAGACATGAGAACTGTCCTGTGTTTGGGGTGTTTTGCACCAATATTTATTTTGCATAATAAACTTGGTGATTTGCATATTTATTTTTGTGCTAAATTAATTTAGAGTATTAAAACAACTTATACAGCAAAGTACCCAAGATCACAGTAGCCTGCAAATAGTTTCAAGTGCTACATTTTTGGGGTGTTTTGCACCAATACTTATTTTGCATATTTGGTGATTTGTATATTTAATTTGTGCACAATTAATTTTAATTACTAATACAACTCAAACAGCAAAGTACACAAGAATGCAATAGTCTGCCGAGAATAACCCACAACATGAGAACTGCCTCATGCAAATTGCATCAAGTGCAAAATTGTGGGGTGTTTTGCACCAATACTGCATTTGCATACTTAATTTGGTGATCTGCATACTAAATTAAGTGTTTAACTAATTTCAATTACTAAAACAACTCACACATTGCATTCAAATAAACAATGCTATCAGCAGATCCGCTTCGTTCTTTGCAAATTCCCCAGCTATCAGCTCCTGTTGCACCCAGAAAAATACAATGTACAGTGCAAGACAAATGATTGTTCTTACAGTGCATTTATCTGCAAACTCGTGGCAGTGTGGTTCCACTGAGGACCTGGAGAAAGTTTACATTGCGGGAGAATGAAGCATATATTCCAGCAGAATCAATCTAATCAATCCACCGGACCACAATGGCTCTCTGGCAGGGGAGAGTAGAGGAAATATAGATTGTTCAATTATGTTGACAGATATGAGAGCAGAGAAAACAAATAACCTGAATCCATAAGTGCCTGAAAACTTTAGCTGGGTAATGCATGTACTCATTTAAGAGCATTCGGTCATTATCTTGTGTGACTTGCATGGTAAACACAACACCAGATGTATCAAAAACCTATTAAGGCTTAAGAGCGGCTCTGTGAGGGGAATATTTACATCACTATTTACATTTAAAAAGGCATGCTTAGCATGAAAACGCAGAGCTGTCATATCAAAGCACACCAGCCCATCGTATTTCCAGGAATAGATTGACTTGAGGGCCGCACTTAAGCACACACTTCTAGGTTAGATGTCTTGGCATCTTTGAAAACTTGGTGTCACCGTCACTATAGACCCATTCAAATACAGAAATGTGTATTTGAGAACAACCATCTATCAGAAAAATGAGCTTTGCAAGATATGTTTTGAGGCCAGACACTACAGATTGATCTGACATCTTGCTTTGAAGGCCTCGTTTTGAAAAGACGAGACCTCTGCTCTCTTTAAGAATTCTAAGAAATACAAGAGCTATTCATTGCAACAGTGTGAGAAGGAAAAGCACACCTCAGTGATTGACAGCTATAGCTTTGGCCAATAAAGGTAATGACATCTTCCTCAGTGGCTTAGTGCTTTTGCAGCAGCACTGAATACTTATCAGTCTACAGGATCAGCAGGAAGTAACAGAAAGCCAGGCTTATCTGTGTTTTGGTCTGGAGCTTTGGGGGAAGGGCTGAGGAGGCAATGAGGAGGAGGTTTGGTGTTAGTCGTCCTGTTTGGGGTGAAAACATGCCACAGGGCGCCAGGCTTGCAGATGCAGTTGCATAAAGAAAGACAATCCTTGCATATGTGATACAGGTTACACAATATTTACGGCACTTCTTAGTTCTGTATGTAAACAATTTGTTGATCAAGTACAATGCAATGGATAATCAATAGTTCATCTAATCTCTTAATTACTACACCTCAGTACTAAAAATACATCCGCGTACAGTTGCTATTTAACTAGGTTTCTTTAAAAAGCACATCTTGATCGCCACTGACTACAATACTTTGTCTACACTGCAACAAAATAGATCACAAACTTCATAATTAATATAAATTTTAAGTTAAAATTGACTTTGCGTGGGTTATTTTAAATTTTAACAATATTTTATCCAGCAAAAATTAATCAAAAGTGACAGTGAAGACATTTATAATGTTACAAAATATTTTTATTTCAAATTATGTTGTGCTGAACTTTCTATTCATCAAAGAATCCAAAGACAAAATGTATTCACAAAATTATTAAGCAGCACAACAATTTTCAACGCTGTTAATAAAAAGAAAAGTTTATTAAACACCAAATCAGCATATAAGAGTAATGGCTGCTGAAAATTCAGCTTTGCCATCACAGGAAGCAATTACATTTAAAATACTGTATTTTTGACCAAATAAATGCAGCCTTGGTGAGCATGAGAGACTTCTTAAAAATATAAATAAATAAAATAAAAAATTACCTTATGCAAAGTCAAATTTTTAACATGATGTAATGTAATATCACATGAACACATAGGCTTGATTCAGATGTGCTCAAACCAATGATTCAGTTCCTAAACCAACTCAATGTATAAGGCCACTATTTAAAGAAAAAACATGTTTTGATTGTGTTAAAACTTAGATATTATTTGCTAATTGCCTTGACATGACAGAGGATCTGTGAACCGAAGAAATGTCTTGAGAAATGGTGAAGTGAGGGACAAACAGGGCGTACGGATGCTATGCAAATGAGCCATTAGAAAACTGGGCCACAAACTACACATGAGGCAGATCCTCAAGTTGTAAAGACCAATGACGTTCTTTCTTGCAGACCACTCAAAAAGCACTATGTGATCTGATGTGACATCTCTCTGCACAAACATGACAAGCTCAATTACAGGAAATTAAGGATAACAGAAATTGCTGAGAGTCAGTTAGAGAAAAGCCAAGACATGCAGACGTACAGATGAGGGCTGTGCTGGTTAGTGACTAATCGAATGACTTCTGAAGGCTTTCTGGCTGAACAAAAAACAATCTCTCAGACCGAAAAGATCATAGGACTAATAAATAGTCTGATAGCGTGTGGTCTTGCTCTACCAGTTGTTCTTATGTGTTACATTTATTTGAGGGACCTTCCTTTCAACATTCATCCCACATATGTGACTAATGACGGGCCAGGATGTCTGTGTGCTTAGAAAAATAAAGTCCAGCGGTATGTGTCTCAGGCGCAAGTGTCAATCAGAAGATTTATTAAGGAGGAACATGGATAAACACACTCTGTATCTTCATCTAAAATTGATGATGCCATCTATCTTCAGATGAAAGCATCTTCTAATAAACCAATCTACAAGTAAACAGCATGTTTCAGGTATCAAATGAACACACTATTACACTCAAGTGTATAAATTACTCATGTGTAAGCAAATTGTGTGCAGACACTGTGGGGCGTCAACGGAAAGAGCAAAAAGGGGGGGAAATCAGATTAAAGCTCAGCCTATTCGATTGCACCACAACTCCCGATTTCCATCAAAAGGCATTTTAACATGTTCAGAATGGGACTTAATGGAGGTAAAGTCTGGGCACCTTGCCATTCACATATTTACAATTGCATATTACGGTACTGGTCAGAGGTGCAGAAGACCCATGTTAATAGACATGCAGTGTTGCAACATTCACATGGTCCAAAACTCACCATTGTTTAAGATGGTAAAATTAAATTAAATACCAAAAAAAAAATCTTTTTTTCTTGCAATTGCGAGTTTATATCTTACAATTCTGACCTTTTTCTTGCATTTCTATGAAGAAAAGTCATAATTGTGAAATATAAACCGCAATTTCAAGAAAAAAGTCAGAATTGTGAAAAGTTACCTTTTTTTCATTTTTATTCTGTGGCAGAAAAATAATACAATTGTGAGTTGTACAAGTAAGTCAGAACTGCAAGGTTTAAGCCCTTTTTAACTGACTAATGAAAATGTGGATGGAAGATTATTGAACAAAAACAGAATCTCCTAATTAATATCGCTCATCTTCGTGAGGTTTAATGAAAACTACCATGATCTGTTTAGATCATATCTGTACCATAAAATGACTTAGTGACTCTATGGAAATCTCCTTGTGAAGACCTAAAGCTTCAGAAAGTCCTCAAGTTCTTTGTGATAAATGCATGATGGACACTACCCATTAAACCAGTTATAATCATATCATTGCAAGGCAGAGACGAGCAACTGTTAATGAGCAGCTGAAATGTTTAAAATTGAATGTTTTCATTCATTTATGCAGATTGTCAAATTAGCACTCGAGAGTGTGAATTTCATTTGAGGCTTTTCAGAAGCCTCCCACTGTGAATATACATAACATTTTATAATAATACTCTAACTTCCATTCATATAGTTTATGAGCCCATAACTGATACCACAGAGTTCTTTCAACTAGTCCAGACTAAACATGTACTGTAGTAGCACAGAGTGTGCAGATCCCAAGTTTAATCAATAAAGCACAGCGGCATACGGTTTAAGCTGCAAATCCAGTTTGTCTCCCTGTTTGGCTTTAATTAATGGCAGAAACATAAATGACAGTATATCCTCACACCAGACCGCCATCTGTGATAGTGGGAGGTGAGTGATTTGACAGACACATACTTTGTGTTGTATGAGTATGTATAAGCTGCTTTGCTTGTTATTCTCTGTCAGAGATACGGCTCCAAAACAACTGAGTAAGACCAACAAAACCACAAGCATAAATGAAGCAAAGATCTGCGGGGAGGAGATGGTGGGGCCACCCAGCTGAGGGATGAACTGAACTCTACCTCAATGCTTCTCAACAGATTTTACACCAGTCATTAAGTGATCAACACCATGCACCTAAAAAAAAACCATACAAATTTTTATAAATATAAAAATATGTTACTTAACATCACTAAATCAACCTAAATACATTAGATTACACAGACAAAACTGAACAAAAATGTACTAAAAATCAATCACTGCATTTAATAATATTATGCACATGAACACAGTGAATTAATCAGGTTCGCAACTAAGACTTGCTATGCTATGGATCCTCTGCTTAATACACAAATGACTGTTCATATTCATTAACCTTTAAAGATTCTAATTCAGGAAGTCTGTTCTCATCTTTGTAATGCCATAATTAATCTCAGAGTCACATGTAGGTATTCTACCTCTTAATGTAGTCACACCTTCTAGTGATATTCACTGGGGTAAGATTATACATCAAAGATAATAATTAAAATCTGGAATGCTCATTTTCAGTGCGTTAATAGATAAGATAAAGCAAAAGGTTGAGAACTCCATCTGTGATTTAACAAAGACATTTTGCATGAGATTTTTCGCAAAGATTCCGATTATAGGCATTACGTGGCACACGGAAATTCAACTCAAAACTTGCATGCCATAATTAATCTTCCTGTTTGAATCAAGCAACAGGCCAGATGTCGGAAAAACTTTCAAATTTGCCCTACTGACAGCACTTCCTGACCAAAAGTGAGAATATGTAGCCAAACTACAAGATTGAAAATATATTAGCGGAAAAGGAAAAACGGAATATCTAAGAGTGTTTTCAAAAACACTGATTAGGCGAACAACATAGATGTGTATTCCTTATTATTTAATGCTAAATCAGAACGGAATCCTCAAAGAGAGCTCTTATAAAGTCGATGGGCCTGGTAGACATAGAGAAAGGAGGAGAAGAAAAGTGTTTTTAGGTCAAAATGGTAACACACCCCCTGAACAGAACATGAGAATGTATAATCAAACCCATGTATCTTGGCAGCCGTCTCGTGAATGACTTTCCTCCTGTAGATTAACATATGGGCCAAATAAGAGTGCTATGGAGTACTATCCCACCAGCTTGTTCCCTCCCCTCAATGCACGGAGAATTGCTTCCATAAGATCCCTTTCCAGAGATAATAATCCAAGTATAAATCATTATATTTAATTATGAGCATGAAGAAGGGATAACTGCTCAGACTGAAGGGCCCTGGAAAGACCTCTGGCCTGTAGCATGAAGCCAGTTTAAGTTTTTACCCAGGTAAGTCTCTGAGTTTTTCAGAAACTCTGAGTTTTCGGGCTCAAGAAGGTGGGTTGGTTTTTAGAGGGTTTCGTCGCCATGGTAACTTATGCTACAAGGCTACCCTGCTCCGGAGCAGGTTTTATTCTGGGTTAGAGATCGCAAACCCAAACTGGACCAATCAGCTGTGAGCAAAGTGACATATATCTGATGCAATGAAGCCACTCCCTCGTATCTCTCACTCCAAATTAAAGCAGTTTACAGTCAAAGTAAAAAAGTAAGTGACAAAATTGCCAGACTTTTGCAGCTACTTATTATATTTATATTATATTAATTGTAATTGTTTATAATTAATATAATATATTCATATAATTATTATATGAAGTGGCAATTAATTTTAAGCTTTGTATTTAAATTAAATTATATATATATATATATATATATATATATATATATTGGCTGTTTGCTGCAAGTGTCACACTTTCAGGTGCACACACTCCAAAGTTAAAGGTGGGGAATGTATTTTTTTCAAAAACGCTTTAGAAAACCGAGTCGGGTCGAATACCAAAACAAACTTGTAGCCAATCAGCAGTAAGGGGCGTGTCTACTAATGATGGGGACGAGAGAGCGCTCAGTGCACAGGACGGACATTAGCCGAGCCAAGCGACGACAGAAAGATAGAGATGGCAGATAAAATAAAAAAAGAGGAAAACGTCTGCGGAACAAAAGAAGGCTTATGATAAGGGAAGAAGTAGGACCCGTGTAAATATCGGATCAGCTTTCCAGCGCTGGAGAGAACTCAAGGAGTGGGAAGGCCTGCGATCGGACACCGAGGTTGCTTTGTTTCTTCACCTTATTCTTACCGTAAGAGTGGGCGCTGCCATTTGTAATTTTTATGGGACTGGCTTCCGGTGTCATCTGCGTCCAGCTATTTTTAGCTGAACAAAACCGCTCGTTTGGCTGCTTGACATTGC
>NW_015542409.1:960378-960850 GCF_001515605.1 Sinocyclocheilus anshuiensis | reverse complement strand
ATATATACAGTATATATATATATATATATATATATACATACACACACACACACACATACATACATATAGATAAGCTTTAATATATCCAACTTTTAAAATGACTAAACTTATGTTTTCCTTTTGATCTCTGTGAAACTAATATATAATAACTAAATTCAGTTGATTCCTTTGCATAGACATATATTTTCTTTCTGCTGCCAAACTTTTGCTGCAGCAGAAGTGTTTATTCCTGCCTTATAAATGCATTTCTGAGTTGGGAGAGAAGGTTTATATAGAGCTTTGTGAGCCCAGTGAACCTGATCTAAACCAGGTTGGCTTTATTGGGTTCTGTCAACTCAAAACTTACCCTGCAACTCTGAGTTTGTTCATCTCGCTTCGTGCTACAGGCCACAGGACATTTCAACATTGTGCCGTGTTTACGAGAAACCACGCTCATACAGTGAGCACTAATCACTGGAATTGTCAGATAAGC
>NW_015542409.1:954703-955824 GCF_001515605.1 Sinocyclocheilus anshuiensis | reverse complement strand
TTGGATGGGTTAAATGCAGAGCACAAATTCCGAGTATGGGTCACCATACTTGGCCACACGTCACTTCACTTCACTTTTGAGTGGGTTTCGTCACCATGGTAATTTATGCTGCACCAGAGATTGCTTTGGCTGCACAGCCACCCTGCTCCGGAGCATATTTTATTCTGGGTTAGAGATCACAAACCCAAACTGGACCAATCAGCTGTGAGCAAAGTGACATATATCTGATGCAATGAAGCCACTCCCTCGTATCTCTCACTCCAAATTAAAGCAGTTTACAGTCAAAGTAAAAAAGTAAGTGACAAAATTGCCAGACTTTTGCAGCTACTTATTATATTTATATTATATTAATTGTAAAGCCCAGTGAACCTGATCTAAACCAGGTTGGCTTTATTGGGTTCTGTCAACTCAAAACTTACCCTGCAACTCTGAGTTTGTTCATCTCGCTTCGTGCTACAGGCCACTGGTGTTAAAGAAATACAAAAGTCAAGAACTAATGTGACAAACTGAAAAATATAAGCATGCATATATAATGTATATAAATAAAACAAAATGGAGTCATGCAAATGCTGAAAATAAGTTTTTTTAGAGCTGACAGTTTTCTTCACATGCTAACAGTAACATAATGACTTGATCATTACCTTGACTGTTAACTAATCTTACAACCCACGTGGGCTGGGTGGCACAACTCATGAGTTATGCAGAAACAGATAGTGAGTGCCAGAAGCATGACAGTTCCTACAGCCTATTAGTAAATCATCTGCCACTCACTAGAATAAAAGCTGAGGTAATATTGCATCATACAAAGCCAGATTGCAATGACACAATCATTAATAACATGCAGTGCTGGAACAGGCCTGTATCTATCCAAGTAGGAGGCTCTCCATTTGAATATTCTTTGAAATTAGCTCAGAAAACGTGTAAAAAACAGTTTTGTGCTATATCAGTACAAAATGCAGTTTGTAAAAAATATTGTGTAAATGATTGAATGTTTTTATGCACTTCCAGAGCAAAATACTTCTTACCAGGCTGCGCAGTTAGTCTAGACTCTAGAGAGTGAGAGGCTTGCTGAATGAATGCAGTTCAGAAAAGAAAAGAAAAGGGGGGGGGGGGGGGGGGGG
>NW_015542409.1:943653-954610 GCF_001515605.1 Sinocyclocheilus anshuiensis | reverse complement strand
CACAGACGCAGCGGGGGGGGGTGGGGTTCATGGTTACACCAATCAAAATGAGCCTCATACAGCAGCGCAAGATTTGATTTCTTAAAAGAGCAGATTTTTTTCTAGTCCAGTGGAGAAGAAAAAGGGAAAAAATAAACATTACTCAATTTGAAAGAAGGGGTGGGAAAATGTTTGCTTGCATCTGGAAACACCAACCCTTTCTGAAGGAGCCCAATGGCAAGATCACAAATATCCTTGCTTTAATCACTCAAACACACATGCCATTAACCAGACATACATTTTCTTATCAGTTCCAGCTGATTTATTTGTGTCAGATACAGACTTCAGCATGACGACATGTAACTCATTTCCTTTGCTACAAAACGCAGATGGTCAATTTTGAGAGTATATTGCACAAAATAATGAAAAACAAATGTGCCATTATGATAAAAATAAAAAAGCAAAACAAAATCCAGTTTTACACCTGCTATTTGGGACCCATTCACACAGATATACATAAACTCCTAGCTTTACTATATTACAGAACATATACAATCTTCAATCTAGTACCAGAAATGAGGCTCATGTGTTCCCCAATTCCACTGTACGCTTCCCTATAGAAACGCTTCAGATCTACAGCTGTACATTTGCCTAGAAGAAAATAATAACCAGGCATTTAAATGCAAGTCGACTTCGCAGTTTAATTCTTGCATGCTTTTACAAATGAAACCGGGTTGAAGTGCCTGAAGAAACCTCACTTAAAGCACAGTAAGCACATTACCTTTAACTGTACAAAAATATGCCAGAAAATATTTTACATTTTTTTTTAAAAGATGAGGTATGTTGGTCATGTATCAAAATGCTTCCTGCCATACCTGTGTGTTCTAGAGTGGTTATCAGTTTAAATATTCCCGTACTTTGAGGGAAACGGAAACGGTTACACACACAAAAAAAAGAAACATTTGTGGCGTAAAGAAATCACACAAGACCTCAGAAAAAGTTCCATCCTGAACGGTGTTTCAGAATTGCCTCCATTCGGTCCAGCAACCGTTTGCCAGCTCCCTGTAGAGATATGGGTGGGATGGGAATGCATAGTTAAGATTTTACATTTTGCGCTCCACCAGTTTAAGCAGTTTCACTGCAACCCCACAGAATAACCACACACTATGGCAAGCTACTTTAACATTTATTGCTTTAAACTAACTGGTATCTATTTTCATTTGACTAGCACTTATTTTAATTACTAGTAAGTGATTCAATAGTGGTTAGTATCTCAGTTTCACTAGCAATCGATCATTTATATGCACATTACTCCTACTAGTCATTATCCTATACTAGTACCTGTTGGAATGGAATATTAGATTGTTATACTGGCATAGTGACTAGCAGCAAAGACATAAAATTCACAGTGAACTGAAAAAAAAAAAACACCAACTAATGGCTTACAAGGATTAAAAACAACTGCTTGTCAGATAAAAGTAGAAGCTACGTAGTTTTAAGGAATACATGTTAAAAGCGCTTGCCATACACACACAGCCCTGTCAATGTTGACCATGTTGTCACTTTTTTCTACGTTACAAATCTCCTAACGCAGGATCCGCCGTCTTAACCGGGACAACCACGGAGGCAGAGTCAAAAAAATAACCTGAAGATGCGAGATGCCTCCTTGGTTTTGGAGGAGTTTGTCAGTTAGTAAGTGAAAACCAGGTCTGAAAAGTTCGCCTCCAGCCAATCTCCCGCAATCATCTCACTCAACTAATGGCTTACAAGGATAAAAACAACTGCTTGTCAGATAAAAGTGGAAGCTATGTAGTTTTAAGGAATACATGTTAAAAGCGCTTGCCATACACACAGCCTTGTCAATGTTGACCACTGTCACTTTTTTCTAAGTTACAAGTCTCGTAACGCAGGTTCCGCCGTCTTAACCAGGACAACCACAGAGGCAGAGTCAAAAAATAACCTGAAGATGCGAGATGCCTCCTTGGTTCTGGAGGAGTTTGTCAGTTAGTAAGTGAAAACCAGGTCTGAAAAGTTCGCCTCCAGCCAGTCTCCCGCGATCATCTCACTGAGCTCGGGAGTGCAATAGTCCGGGAACTCGAAGTGAGAACCGAGGCTGCCCTCGCTGAAAGAGTCCAAATCTTTATCCACCAGAGAGAGACAAAGGTTCCCTGAAGTGTTGCCCAAGTCCGTCGAGTGAGAGCCCGCCGCTAAGTTCAAACTGAAGTCCACCAGCAAGTCATCGGAGTCCTCGCTGGAGCTGCTGTACGAAGAAGAGACGGCCCTGAAAGAGGCGATCATCTCACTGAGCTCGGGAGTGCAATAGTCCGGGAACTCGAAGTGAGAACCGAGGCTGCCCTCGCTGAAAGAGTCCAAATCTTTATCCACCAGAGAGAGACAAAGGTTTCCTGAAGTGTTGCCCAAGTCCGTCGCGTGAGAGCCCGCCGCTAAGTTCAAACTGAAGTCCACCAGCAAGTCATCGGAATCCTCGCTGGAGCTGCTGGACGAAGAAGAGACGGACCTGAAAGAGGATGCTGGTGACACCGAGGCAGGGTAAGCTGCGCTCTGCTTGGTAATGTTCTTGAAGTTGTAAAACAGTCTGCTGCCAGGAATCGCGCTCGTGTGCCGGGACTCCTCGTACATGCTCGCGCCCTCGGACTCCGCGGCGGAGCTCAACGTGGGGCTCGCGGGGACGTTGTGCAGCCTGACGTGCTCCTCTTCCTCGTAGTCATCCTCCTCGTCGTCGTCGTCATCGTCATCTTCGTCGTCAGTAAGTTCCCTTTTGATAGACTTGGTCACTTTTAAGTTTGTGAAACCATAGTTGAACCTGCAGTCTTGCGAAGAAGCTTTCGCGGTAATGTTCCCCGGTTTGCTCGGCTTGAGTTTCGCGCACTTCTTCCCTGCAGCTTTGACACTTTTGCCGATCTTCTCCGGCGAATGCACCGCTGGTTTCGAAGAACTTGTGTCGAGCTTTGGTTTTTTCTTGGGTCTGTATTTGTAGTCAGGGTAGTCAGCCATGTGTTGGAGCCGGAGCCGCTCGGCTTCGCGGATAAAAGGAATCTTTTCACTGTCCTTCAGCATTTTCCACCGCTTCCCCAGTCTTTTGGAGATCTCGGCATTGTGCATGTCCGGTGACTGTTCCATGATTTTTCTCCTCTCGATCTTGGACCACACCATAAAGGCATTCATGGGTCGTTTAATGTGGCCGGTGGCTGTCTTGCACCAGTCCGGTTTCGGTGGCACCGGGCTGCACGCCATCAGTTCGTTCTCCTCGGTGTCTGTGGTCTCTCGCGACATGCTGCTCTCCGTCTCGCTGTGCTCTGTCTGCTGCACCATGATCAAAGATACTGTTCTCCCTTGATAGAGTCGCAGCTGCCGCACTCTAAAACAAACCTCTTTTCAAAGTTACCGACTGCCTTCTTAACTAGTTCCTAGGTTTCTCATATCGATTGCGTCACGAATAATTATCCAATAGCGTGCCGCGGCTCCGCCCACAAGCCTAGACATTAACCCTTTGCGTCCAACCAGACTTTGCCTAGGCAGTGATTTAAATGATGCCGTCATAACCAAAATGCTGCTTGTTAAGAGAACAGACTGATCTAAAACAAATTCAAGTCAACTGTATAATTAACCAAACAAATAAGTGAAGACTATGCTTATTTGCTTGTGTTCTCAGTACAAATTAAGTTATGAGTTAAAAAAAATAAACAATGTGCATTTATAAATAAATTGAATGCTCCATCTAATGCTTTTTCATTCTTTCCTGCACATACAGGATTGTGGTATATAATGATACATATGTTTCTGTCAAAAACTAGCCAGATGAAGACATTTTACTAGACAGCATGCTATGCAGACACTAGATTCGGACATGTGTTGTTGCCATCCTGCCTCCGTACACAGCCCAAGACTGCATTCGTGTGCACGCCTGTGGGAGGGATTTTCATTACGTGTGAGAGACAGGCATATTGAATGAACACCGGGTTCGTTCAGTGCAACACACCAGGGGACAGAGATAAAGTGAGAGGATAAACATTTAGTGTATCTGTTTTTAAAAGATCAGAGCACGTCCTTGTCATGCACCAACTACTTAAGCATTACTTAAAAAAATACCTGTTAATAATTATAACTAGTGCAACTAGGATAGAACGATAATAATCTGAAAACATAAATCTTATCAGGTTTTTAAGATGACAATCTGCAAACATGTCACAAACAGTGCTTAAAATTTCCCCACAGAAAATTAATTTTAGATCACTTATCAGACTTTGGGGGAAAAGGTACTTAATTCATTTGTTATTTTATTTTATAAATGCAATAAACAAAATGGGACTCCCTCGGTTAAGATTTTTGATTCATCAATTTGAACACTACATTTACATTCACATCTTGACAATGTTTTGCAACACCTATTTCTTTTTGTCTGTGCAGGTTGGTTGAAAATATTCAGATTAATACACTAAAATTTAGGGTCAGTAAAGCTCATTTCTCATTTTTCCCTCCTTTTTGCAGTTAGAAAAATATGCTGGAGGCACTTGCACACTTCTCAACATCCGTGCAGACTTTATTCAGTGATTCACATTTTGACAATGTAATGTCAGTGCTGGTGTTGATTATACCCCTGTGCCACTTTCTTTATATTATGCAAGGAAAATGTATGTAGGTTGTTACTCTGAAACCTGATCTCATAATAGAATAATGATGTTATATACAACTCGGTCGTATTGCTCTATATAATATGATGTGTCCAGACAGCAGACAGGAGAGGGAGTGCAAAGATTTGCTGTGTCAAGGAGGTGAGCGACTCTCTCTCTCTCTCTCTCTCTCTTTTTCTCTGTAGACCACCCTATACCACAGCTCTGGCTGATAGCCAGCTCCGTCTCTGATAAACCTCTCTGGCGTTCTCTCATTTCTCCTTCCCCTAGAGGGCAATCATTTACCCCTTTGAATCAGTCCTGCCCTGCCCCCACGCATCACTTCCTCCCCCACCTCAGACTCACGCGGTGACACATTAGAAATGCAGTGTGAGGATTTTGCTGTGCAGTTTTGCATTGAGATATTGAGATACAGCCTAAGATTAATTTTCACGGCCAGCGTCTCCTACAGACCAGACCATCCCCTTCCCTCCCGTCACGTCTTCCCGCTGAGACTGGCTGCTTCCCGAGGGCTGTCTGCCACAAGCCACATGTCTTTCCAACTCTGAGCCATGGATCATAATATTCTGCTGCCTTTTCAGCTACTTTGTATAGTCTAATTTAAATCTGACAATGTCGCCCCAAGACCTGGAGTTACCAAAGGTTGACATGCTGATAATGTACGAAACAAACAAAATGAGCTTATTATCTAATTCATCCATCATGCGAACAATAATTTCCACTTGTTCCATGTTTTCTTTAAAAAAAAGAAAAAGAAATCTGGGTTACAGTGATGCACTTACAATGGACGTGAATGGGGCCAATCGGTTAACATTAAATTGCTCAGTATAGCCACAAGACATGTACAAAATGCACGTTAACATGATTATAGTGTGAAAATTGCTTACTAACCTTTTCTGTGCAAAGTTATATCCAATTTTACAACTTTGTTGCCATGACAATGCGACACCATAAACCCTAAAACTACTAAAAATTACTAGAACAGCTTTATAGCTCAAGTTTAACAGAGGAATTAATGTAAGTGGTTTTATAAAATGATACGCTTCACATTTCAGCTTTTAAATCCTCCAAAAATTGGCCTCATTCACGTCCATTATAAGCGCCCCACTGTAACCTCAATTTTAGCCCTTTTTCAAAGAAAATGAGGGATGAAGCGAAATTATTTTCTGTGATAATCAACATTATGCTACAAATGGTGTTGAATGGGTATAACCTTGAATATTCCTTTATGCTTCTTCAAGCCAGGAACATTCAAGAATTCTTGCTGCACCCATTTTTCCCATTTTTTTTTTTTTATAATAACACCCTCCTGCTCTCAGAGCAGTGGTGCATTACAGTAAATTAGATGAGGCTTGTACAATGGTAAAATGGGCCTGGCGGAGGGAAGAGGTGAAGAGAAGATGATAGAGAGACAGAGAAGAGCACACCAGACAGGAATGACTCATCTTAGACTAGGAGCTGCCACTCACCCACTAGAGAAGTGCTAAAGCAATGGATCGATAGGCAGTCCTGACTAGGAGCTATCTGATATTGAAGATGCAGGGACGTATACCTTCTGAATGGCCCCTGGATGGGCTCGTTCAATACGCCTTCAATCTCAACTGCACACAAAAGGCCAAAGTCAGATTAGGTGACTGCAGGGTTGGAGGGACACTTGCAATGGGTGGAGTGCCACATTCACATAAATGAGTTAACAAGCCTAGCATCCTGGACATTGATTGGGAATGCGATGGCTAGCTTTGGTCTTAGGGGCCGTAGCTTACCTAACGGCTGCCGTTAGATGTGTGAACTCAAAGCACTGTTGAGTAGGCGTGGAAGCGGATTGTTGCGATTGTTTTGCAACACTTTGTTTTTTTGTCTTGTAAAGCAGTGTAGGTTGGCTGTGTAATATTTAGTTTAAATATACTGGGTCAATTTGATTTCTTTTTGAGAAATTATGAATTAAAGTGATCAAAAATGACAGAAAAAACAATTTTAATATTTATATTAAAATGTTTAATATTTATATGTTACAAAAGATTTATGTTTCAAATAAATGCTGCTCTTTTGAACCTTCTATTCATCAAACAATCCAGAAAAAAAGTATCAGTTTCAGCAAAAAATATTAAGCAGCACAATTGTGTCCAATATTTATAAGCCCCAAATCAGCTGATTAAAATTATTTCTGAAGGATCCTATGTGACACTGAAGACTGGAGTAATGATGATGAATGAAAATTCAGCTTTACAATCACAGGAATATAATATATTTTAAAATAGATATATGCATAATATTTTACAATGTTTTTAATGTGTTTTTTATCAATACGTGCAGTCTTGGTGAGCATGAGAGACTTCTTTCAGGAAAATCTTTCCAATTTCCATTTTCCATTTCCATTTTACTGGATGGTTAAACCAGGGGTTTTCATATTTTGATACCAAGGACCCTCAAGTAAATGACTTTTCAAGTAATCCCCTTCCGATAGTTATATATTTTCATGTATCCATTAATCCATGAATATAATACATAATATTTTGTGATACTATACAGTAAATACAATACATAAGTTAACAGTGTATTTTTTTTCTGTCAACTATTACTGTTAGTTTAATAGTATACATTTTTCAACAAAACAGCAATCTTGCAGGCCCCAGTTTGAAAACCCCTGGTTAAACAATTCTTTCTGTTTAGTTAGAAACTAAACAGGTCTTTACTTTCAAGCTGTTAACAAAATATGGAAGTCAGCAGTAGACCACACACCAAAAATGTTGTATGAAATGATTTTCAAAGATGTCTAGAGGAAGCCTTTTTCTGTCATTTTGCCCTTTATTTTATGGACATTTCCTAAATTCACCATGCACGATATTTGATCTAATTCTGTTGTTTCCAAAACATTTTCCCCCATCCTCTAGTGAAAATACCACTGTCGCTGTGATTTGGGGAGAGTAAAGGATTTTGTTATCAGGGTTAGATAAGAAGCCTCTGAAGTGGAATACATACTGTAATGCAATTGACCCCATGTCTCCACACTTTCAAGGTCTGATGCTTGGCAGACAGGAGTGACTTCACAAAAAGATAAACAGAGAATACTTAACACGCTGGTGTGTGCTTGTGATAGACGTTGTCAATGCAGCAAATGCAATGGCAGATTACACTCCAACACCGTAACCTTGTTCTCGTATTCTTACAAAAACATCTCCATGTGAATTTGGAGGTGGCTGTTGAAGTTATTTACAGGATTTCACAACACTCTCTTCAGTGCCTCCGTGTCAAATTGATGAAAGTACTGAGGTAAATGCCAAAAACAACTTACAATTCTCAACTTACACTACTATTGACTTTGAAAAAAGTTACCAACTCAATTTATGTTAAAACCTGCATGTTTATGGTGTTGTATTGTCAAGCAGCATAAAATCAAGCAGTTGGCATCAGTCGTCTAACAAAACATGTCTTATAATAATGCATAAACAAGCAAAGAATGTGCAAAACTACATGTGCTCAAAGTCAACTAGTTGGTGGGTCACCTGAAAGAGAAGGCAACTAGTCAGTTTTAACCCCGTAAAGGCTGACATAAAATAATAGTCAGAAAAAATATACTTTTTAATATAATTATAATATACATTTTAATATACAAAAAAGTATAGAGTATAATTTTTGATACATAAGGCTTTTATGGCTTCATATAGTATGATAACGAGTAATATGGAGCTCATATTTGAGGAGGGAAAACACCTACCTCAATTTTATTCCAAGAGGCCCAAACTAAGCAAAAATATGCATTTTGATGCAGTTGCTGATATTTATATGACTAAAATGTAAGATGAAATTCTGATAATTTGTAAACTGCTGATATCTTTATAATAATATAGCAGACTGCTTACATTAAATGCATATAAATATCAGTTCTCACTCCCAATACTTCCCAATAATATGTCTTAGAAAGATAATATTTAAGTGCTTAGTTTTAAGATCAAAGTTCTGTAGATTTCATTGTGGGAGGCAAAACATATTCATAATGCAATGCAATACAATGATGACTGGGGGATGTATAAATAAATGTTCCTCAAATGCCAAATGTATCATATTTAATACTCACATTTGAATGCCATTTTTCCTAATATCGATGATTTATGGATAATCAAGTAAACCTAAGTTGCTTCAGTCCAGTAAGTGTTCATCATAAAATAATACGAATGGTATAAAAGCTGTTCTTGTTTACTTTATAAAAAATACGTGAACCACAACCTGAAAGTCATTTTACTTGCTAAAAAGTATTAACTATTAATCAGAAGTTATGTAGTAGATCGTCTACAACAGGTTATTCAGAAAAGTTTTGATCATGTTTTTAATTTGTGTATCAAATATGATACAGTAGGCTTTATAGGGTTAAAGTTAGAGCTGCATAAATGGACTGGTTTTAGGTCCATTGAACACATTGTTAGGAGGCATTTACACAGCAACGCGATTTTGCATTAAAAAACAGCTTGACTGTGTGCAGTGAATCGGAACAGAATGCAGATGTGTTTTTTTTAAAACATGTCAGCATGTTAATTAAAGCACCAAAACTACAAAAAATGTATACAAGGGAAATCTAAATAAACTACTGGAGCTCACTAATCAACTAGTTGTTGATGAACCATCCCTAAAAGCAGCAACATAAAACTGAGCACGGTATGTACGGTGCACTTGCTTGCCATTTTTTGCAGTAATAGTAAACATGTATTCAGAGGTTCTCGTGGGGCCCTGACCCACTATAATGAGAGTGTGTTTAGTCTGAAGGCCAGGCCCTGTGTTGATGGATTGCACTGCCTGAGGGAGAGTTTTTTTCTTTCTTGACACCACAGGAAGGCTCGACAAGGTGCAGGGTGGACATAGATTTCTGTGCGTGTGTGTGTGCCCTTTTCAAACTATCGATTACTGGAGCCGATTTCATGTCATAGCTACAAGCCTCATGCATATGTGGTGGCAAAGGGCAAGATGAAAGGCATCAATCAGACAATGTTGCTTTATTATCTTGCTACAAAACCGTGTAAGGTGTATAAATAATAAACATACTCATGCTGATCATTTTGTGTTGTGCCTCGGGCGTTTTATTAAATCCAAACCACTACCTGAGTTGTACCGTTAAATTGTGTGGAGAGAATGTTTGACCTAGTTTTACAGATTTACAAGGGCTGGAATCAGTCCAGGTCTTTGTCACAATCTTTCTTTTAACTGAGCAGCCATTTTTAGAGCAACAAGAGCTGAGCTGCTTTCCCATGGTGTTGAGCATGCAATTACTCTAAAGGAATAGTTCACTCAAAAAATTACATTCTGTCATCATTAGTTCTGTGGAACACAAAAGGAGACGTTTCTAAGACTGTTGGCCATGCAATTACAGTGTGCAGTGACTGGAGCTTTCAAGCTTTAAAAATAACACAAAAGCACCATTAAAGGTGTCTATATGACTTGTGCCTTAATTTGATTAAGGAAAATTTAGTTTAGTTATCTGAAGTCGTTATTCACATCCATGCATCATTCATGTGAGATCGTTGTCATTTTTGAATTGGAAATTTTTGAGTGAAAATAGTTTCTACACCAGTGTTTCTTCAGTGAGGAAAACAATGAAACACAATTAGAAAAAAACTGATATTTAGTTGATGAATGCTTAGATAAAGTACTTTCCCATTGATCACAATTTAGATTAAGGGTAGGTTTTTTCATGCACCTGTCAAGTTTGAGATTTTGGGCTTTTTGGTTTTTCATAAAGTGTTTTTTCAGACTAATGGAAAGAAAACATCCAAAAGACACCGTTAAGTATTTCTTTTATAGCACTTTATCTATTTGTGTCAACAGATTTCAATTACAATACATATTTTTAAAGGGGTCATATGATGCGATTTCAAGTATTCCTTTCTCTTTGGAGTGTTACAAGCTGTCCGTGAATAGATAAGATCCCTAAAGTTGCAAAGACTAAAGTCTAAAACCCAAAGAGATATTCTTTATAAAAGTTAAGACTAGTCCACGCCCTCCTAAAACGACACACCCCCACATGTCTACGTCACTGTGTGGGAAGATTTGCATAACGCCGCCCAAATGTTCACGCAAAGAAAGAAGGCGTAACTTTATTGTTGCTGCCACCGCTGCCGCCATGTCGTGGAGACGCTGTGTGTTTCCTTATGAAAGAGAAACTACTTTGTTTGGCCTTCCAAAAGAGTACAAGACTAGAAATCAGTGGTTAAGTTGTATTTACAGCACTGTTCCAGAACAGTTCAACCCAAATATTCAGATGTGTGCAGCGCATTTTATGGAGGACTGTTTCCTGATCCTGGAAGAGTAGACTACAATGCCGGCTGTTCTGACTCACA
>NW_015542409.1:940757-942640 GCF_001515605.1 Sinocyclocheilus anshuiensis | reverse complement strand
GAAGAGTAGACTACAATGCCGGCTGTTCTGACTCACAGACTGTAAGTCATATTTAAAGTTTAAAGAATTTGTCACTGAGGATTCAAACGCGAGTTTTGAGCAGTGTAGAGTAGCGCTTGTCATTTCTCCACAAATGCAGACATGGTTTTATGTTTACACGGCGCGATGCAACGCAAGACGTAAAAAGACAGTATAAGCCATTATAATCCATAATTATGTCCCCACTGGATGCAACAAATGCCTCGTTTGTAATGGGTTTTATTGGTTTTGTGTTGTCGCGCCGGGACACAGCATCACAGTATGGTAAGGGGCGTAACATTTCCGTCACACGCTTGAGGTATTCGGCCAATCACAACGCACAGGATTGCTGGCCAATCAGAGCACACCTCGCTTTTCAGAACGATTAGCTTTTTAAAAATCAACGCGTTTCAGAAAGGCGGGGCATAGAGGAGAAACAATAATGAACAGTATGTGGACATTTTACATGTACATTTTCATTCCTGTCTGTATCCTGAAGGTTTTTACAGAGGGATTTGTTCATATATAATTTGCTTGATTATATACAACATATTATTCCCCCAAACTTGTGAAAATATATTGTTTTCTGTCTGTCCTAAGTATTTTCTGACAAAGATGAGATACCCAAAATTCCCTCTAAAAACAAACAAACAAGAATTTTGAAACTGGCTTCATCCAGTGTTTAGATTTTTGTACTAGAAATGTATGCAAATTAGCGCATATTTCATTAAATAATGCATCATTTGCATATTTAAACCTAACATTTTAGAAAACTTGTAATACAAAAATGTTTGCAATTATCAATGTAATCAATCAACTGGGTAAGGCAATAACAATTAGTTATTTTTTTACCCTGTTCACCTGCAGTGTCCCACAATAAAATATCAAATAATTAAGTTCTTAATTCATAAGGGAAAAAAAGACATATCCATTAGTATACGCAAGAAACCGACTGGGTCTTATATGTCTTTGACTCGTTAGTTAGTAAGATTGGTGAATAATGATTTTAATTCCACTCTGTCATGTGGCTTCAGATGACCTGGAATATCGTGCATGAGTCAAAATGACTTTTATGATACTTTCAGGTGCTGTTTTGAAGCTTAAAGTCTGCAGTCCCCATTCATTGTTATTGCATGAAAAAGAATGCCTTTTGTGTTACACGAAAGAAAGTCAGACAGGTTTGGAACGACATAAGGTGAACTATTCCTTTAAGAGAAGTTCAGCTCAAACAAGGTTTCAGGTAGTTAAGAAATGTTTTCCTCCTTAACACTCGACACTTCTTTCTGTGAAATTTTACAGTGCAGCCTTGAAACTTCAGCTGTTACCGAAAACCCCTGAATTAGTAAGCTGTCACGGGTTTACTCGCAAACTGCTCACAGCTACTTGAAAATTGAAGTTCTCCTTTCCTCGGCAAGCCTCTTCAGAACACTTCATCCTGAGGGCAGTCTAATTTAAAGGTAAGTAGAGGATGTCCTCAATTGTGAACAAATAAGACAATGGTGAGGAGGGGCCGGAGTTGAGGGGTGGATGACAGTGCTGGAGATGGGTAGGAAAAGAAAAAAGAAAAGCAAAGATAATGATCACGACTTCTGGACAAAAGAAGCTATTATTTCACAGCAGTTTCATCTCGTGTTGACATTCCAGTTAATTACCTGGTGCGGCGGGAGAGAGGTGCGCTGAGCCCGAGCATGACAAACACTGAAAGGCTAAAGTTGAGGTTGCAGTTGGGCTTATTCAGAACAACCTGCACGTAACAAGATCCACAGCTTGCACTTCATCTGAGGCACCACGTCAACATCCATTAAGGGCACTCGCACTCCCTCGCTGTTTAATGAATGGTGAGACGCCACACGAATGAGTACGAG
>NW_015542409.1:936197-940196 GCF_001515605.1 Sinocyclocheilus anshuiensis | reverse complement strand
GGGTCAGGGTATTGCCATTGAAACGCAGCATTTAACAAAATTGGAGTGAAATGTGAAGAGCTCTTTCCTTGCATTTTTGAAAAAACACCAAGGGAGTTGTGCTCCCCATTGCTGTTGGGAGTGAATAATGCGATGATTACAAAGCCCTTTTCGATTACAAAGCAGCACATAAATGCAGTCTTAAAGTGATGTGAATTTCACACTCAATTATACACACAACTATCACTGCTGTCTGCTGATTTGTAAACATGTTTTACTTTAAAGATGACAAGAATTGCACTTACACTGTTTTGTATGCATAATGTGATATTAAATTATAAAAATATAAGGCAGGACTTGATTTTAAAGATCAGGATTTGATTGGATCATTAAAAGTGGACATAACATACCAAAATACACTGGAAAAAAATATTTTTTTGAAGTAAATAAAAGAAAGAGTATTTGAGTACATTTCACAAAACAAAATAAATAAATACAATTGAATAGAATGTGTTACTTGCTGTTTCTCTGTAATTATTTGTAGAATTTACTAGCCTATTCTCTCTCTCTCTCTCTCTCTCTCTCTCTCTCTCTCTCTCTCTTTCGGCTTATTTCCTTTATCAGCGGTCGCCACAGCGGAGTGATCCGCACAACTGATTTGGCACATGTTTTACGCCGGATGCCCTTCCTGCAGAATTTACTAGCCTAGTAATTTACTGAATAATTTTCAATGTCTAAGTGAAAATTATTTTTACTCCAAACTGTTTTCAGTGTTAAGCTAGAATAAATGTGAATTTCCTAAAAAAGCAAAAGAGCAAATTTTAAAGAGTGACTTCTTATCTCACAATTCTGAATTTTCTCCTGCAATTTAGTTTACATCTCACAACTCAACAAAGTTTATATTTCAGAATTTGACATTTTTTTCTCAGAATTACAAGCTTAAATCTCATAATTTGCCCTTTTTCAATTAATTCTGAATATAGGACCTTGCAGTCCTGTTTTGTCTCAGAATTGCATGTTTACAGGTGCATCTCAATAAATTAGAATGTCATGGAAAAGTTCATTTATTTCAGTAATTCAACTCAAATTGTGAAACTCGTGTATTAAATAACAGCCAGCTTCTTTGGCAATGAATGTTTGTGGCTTACCCTCCTTGTGAAGGGTGTCAATTATTGTCTTCTGGACAACTGTCAGATCAGCAGTCTTCCCCATGATTGTGTAGCCTAGTGAACCAAACTGAGAGACCATTTTGAAGTCTCAGGAAACCTTTGCAGGTGTTTTGAGTTGATTAGCTGATTGGCATGTCACCATATTCTAATTTGTTGAGATAGTGAATTGGTGGGTTTTTGTTAAATGTGAGCCAAAATCATCACAATTAAAAGAACCAAAGACTTAAACTACTTCAGTCTGTGTGCATTGAATTTATTAATACACGAGTTTCACAATTTGAGTTGAATTACTGAAATAAATGAACTTTTCCACGACATTCTAATTTATTGAGATGCACCTGTATATCAATGTTTACATTAATATATAAACACGTATATATCAAGTTTATCTTGTAATTTTTTCTAAGAATTGCGAGATACAGGCTCAGAACTGTGAGATATAAAGTCAGATTTAAATTCAGTTGTGAGATAAAAAGCAATTACCTTTAAAAAAATCAGGTCTAAAAGGGTCACAGCCTATAACCACTAAACCACACATCATTGGTCATCATTTTTAAACATAGAAAAGACCTCATGTCCTCAGAGTCCCTTACAGTCCTAGTCAAGTACACATCATTCTGTGAGATGCTGTGTGTGAGTGTGCAGTTCTCTTTCTATACAGGCACCTCTACGTTCAACCCCCACGTCCAAAGAGCCATGCTCCCATCAACTGGCCCTAATGAGCCTGAAACGAACCTGATGAACTGACTGAGACACAGCTCTGAGGTGCTGAGAGGCTGCCTGCTGCAAACCTACTCAAGCAAAGAGAATTCATTTCATCGAGGTGCTCTTTGCTCTTCTTTTTATGGGATTTAGCTGAAATCACAATATTTCAGATACATACATCACAATACTGACCTCAAACTTTTAAACTGTAGCGTTTTTGCTCGTCTCACGCAACCTCACAGACGGTTTGAAGAACTTATGTAAAAAAGCAATGTTGACAGCAAGAAGAAATACAATTTTGTCCTCCTCGCTACCTTCAGAATAAAAGTAAATTTAATTCAGACATTCTCAATAATGTATATTCTCCAGACCAAATTAAATTTGCATTTGTTACTTCCCCAATTATAATTAAATAATAGTTTGTTTGGCATTTCCAGATAAAGGAATATGAATATAGGTCTGGTCATATATTCTATGCATGACCTTAAAATATGCACATATAGATCGCTATTTTCCACCACTCCATATCAAAGATCTTCCTTTGCCTTTTAAGTCTATATTCTACAAATGTCAGTCATTCTCTCTTATCACATAATCTCAACAGCCGCACATTTATTTATGAGGAAAGGAGGTTCTGCCAGAATGACATAGCAAGTCAATGTCACGAAGTGAAATACTGTTTATTGTTCCACACATTTGCTCAGAATATCAAGTATTTCTAGAATAACACAGCCCACTTTTCCTGAAACCTTAGATGTTGTGGAAGAGCTAAGATCTTATATTTATACGACTTGTATTTAGAAGGCCCTTAATCTCATTTCCTGTTTCCTAGTCTTAAAAAAAAAAAAGTATTTTTCAATATACCTTTGTAACAGATGTTCTTAAAAAGGGGGAAAAAGCCTTTCTGGAAGCTAAATTGGCCCCAGTTGTTCAACGACTGCTTACCCTGTATTATTTCTGAAGTGCATTCAATTCTCAGCAAAATAATCCACCTTTTCATTTTCAGAAACACAAGACATGGAATAGGCAATAAAATACTGCGCATTCATACCCGCATCCACTCTTAACCAGTGCTGTCCTTCTATTTTGAGGCCGTTCAATATGTCTTTATTCCTCTCAGAACATTTAAGAAACATGTCTTCTTTTTCCCACTGTGCTCTAAGTGTTATCTTTAGGTGTGAAGATAGTAGTATTCCCTCACATCTATCAATGATGGATGACCACTATTATAAGGCAAAGCCCCTGCTACCCCTCAGTACAGGCAGAGAGGCAGGGATTAATCTAGCCCATTACATTTGGGGGGTGGGGAGGTGGGCACATTGACTCTGATTAGGCACACTGAAGACTCCTGGGACTCTAGGGCCCCGTTTACACCTGGCGTTAACATCCGTCTTGGGTGATCTGATCGGTGGACAGTGGTAAAACGAGATCCAAAACATTTTGTGCTGGCATTTTGTGTTTTATCAACTTGTTTTAGCACACTGACATAGCACGTGATGTATGTGCTCATGAAATCCCCTTGATGAAATGTGATCACAAGTGGTCACAGGAGATGCTTTTGAGTCACATGTTAATACCAGGTGTGAATGGTCTGTCTCACCTGATGACTTGTGAATGGCTCACCTGAGAATGGTGTTAAAAATAAGTGTAAACAGGGCCTAGATGTCTCTGGTCTTGCCCTGTAACATTTAGGCCTGTAAATGTCTACAGTTTAGTTGAACTTTGTGTGTGTGTGTGTGTGTGTGTGTGTGTGTGTGTGTGTATGTGTGTGTTCTGTTTTCATGTTACATTTACAAATTTCACTATATATTACAAATATGTTTATTTAAATGTAATTATTTACATTTCACTATATATTAAATATTTTAAGGTATTTAAAACAAATTATTTAAATGGAATTAAAGTTTTTATAAAAATATTCAAAATATATAGGCCTAACAAAAACTGCTTTTGTTACATTTACAAATGTCACTGTATAATATATTTGAATAATTTAAGCTAAATTATTTAAATGTAATGATATACATTTAATACAAATATAAAATTATATAAAATATAAAAGCAGCCTTTAAATGTTACAATCACTAATTTAATATAAATATTTTAAATGTAATGATTTTATCAAAAATATAAACAATATATGAGA
>NW_015542409.1:934671-935871 GCF_001515605.1 Sinocyclocheilus anshuiensis | reverse complement strand
ATAGTTTTTAAGTTACATTTACAAATGTCACTACATATTAACTATATTTTAAAATAAAGTATTTAATCCTAACTATTTACGTTTTATAATATATATATATATATATATATATGTAAATATAAAAATTATTTAAAGTGTAAAAAAAAAAAACAGTATACTCGGAGATGTCAATGCTGGAAACCAAAAGTACTACGTGACATCAGCTTGAATTCACCCAGCAGTATGTCATTGTGGTTGTTGTGGTGACGGCCGTGCACCACAATATGTTAAGCTATCATTTCATCCCACATATCTGATCTTACACTGGTAAAATCTGCTGTGTGTCAAGTGATCTTGCTATGAGAGAAAAAAAGCTGACATGATGACAGATTAAGTGTCTAATAGCGGAGGAAAAGAGATAGATGGGGATCTTGCATGTTCGTGTGAAGCACACCAGTAATTTCCCCAGGTCATCTACACTTACATGTGTACATTTTTCATGTGCACTGAAAGAAAGAAGGGAGGGGAGCGCTTTATAATTTCTGAAGAGGGTAGAATGTGAGAGGTAGTTAGAGAGATAGAATGGTAACTAATATTATCCACAAATCTATTAGTGCCACTTAATTGCACAGAGGCAACTTGGACACAGTTTCTTAATTTATCACACAGGAGATGAACAGAGCCAGAAACTACACTCAACTGAATGAAGTGACAGATCCCAGTAAAGTGGGGCAGAAGAAACGGCTTGAGATGAAGAAAAAGTAGCTTGATTCAACATTGACATTCCTAGAAAGACTATTCCTGGAGATCAGTCTTCTCCAGTACGGCATGAACCCTACTTTTAAAGGGGTCATATGATGCGATTTCAATTTTTCCTTTCTCTTTGGAGTGTTACAAGCTCTTGGTGCATAAAGAAGATCTGTAAAGCTGCAAAGACTAAAGTCTCAAATCCAAAGAGATATTCTTTATAAAAGTTAAGAGTCAACCACGCCTACCTAAAATGGCTCGTTCTAACACGCCCCCACATGTCTACATCACGATGTGGGAAGATTTGCATAACACCGCCCAAATGTTCACGCAAAGAAAGAAGGCGTAACTTTTATTCTTGCTGTAGTATTGTTGTTGCCACCGCCGCCATGTCGTGAAGGCACTGTTTCGTTGTGAAAGCAAAACTATTTTGGTTGGCCTTCCAAAAGAGGACGATATCTGCTTTGTCATCCT